>NW_010427283.1:144956-150403 GCF_000710305.1 Buceros rhinoceros silvestris | reverse complement strand
CAGGAACTCCAAGGGGAGCTCAAACACTGCTAAAATTTGTCCCAGTAGCTCAGAGCCCTCAGTACCTAATACGGTAAATGAAGATACCCACCAGCTAGAGCACATGGCTCTAACTTTGCCCATCATACTCCTTACAGGCTGTCTTCTGCTGGTTTCAAAACGTTCCCATGCTGGGACTTCCACACTACTGATGCTCAGCTACAGTTACTCCAGAACTTCCAAAGACAGACCAAGGCAACCACAATCCCAGGCTTCCACCTGCCCTCTGGCTCCAGTGGCAGGATGGTGCCATTTTCTTCCATCAGCCTATTTCACCTGCTTGATAACAGGCAAAATTATCTTGGCTTGTCCCAGAGCCAACCTTCCGTCTCTCTTTGTGGTGACTGTCTAAATTATAACTAATATTTTACAACTAACGGCTTCCCAGAAGCAAAAGTGAAAGACCAGTTACTTGGAACAAAGACATCCAAGAGAGACACATTTTAAGAAATAAACCCCAGTGCTTGTAAGAGCCAACACACATGTTTACTCATCAGGCATCTAGCGATCGTCTTTGCTGAGAGGGCAGAAATTCTTTGTCATTGATATCCCTGTATCTCCTCAAAAAAGGGAATTTAGCAGCTCTTTGTCTATTTTTAGCACTTTGAGCTGGCAACACCCCACTCTATCAAAGCACAAAGAAGGGACAGGCTGTTGAGAGCTAACGGCTTTCTCCACCGTCTTTCAAGTGCGCAGCCAGATCTTCTTATCTGGGAAGTCATTGTATTGCTGCCATGTTTGTTCTTCCCAGAGCCCTACTGCAGCAACTCATTCACGCAGGTAAGGTTTATGGCCCCAATAAACAACAGTTTTTCCTCACTTCCTAGAACACAAAATAACAGTTTCTCATGTTTCTAAGCTTTACCAAGTAATGGTGACACAGCAGATAGAATTCTGCTGTCCCCACCACTCCCACCAGCAGCTTGCTCCAGCACCGAGTGGTCGGCTTTTGCTGCAGCAATTTGGTTTCCAGAATTTTCCTGTCTAAATATCAGCCCCTTGCTCCGTGCTAAATAAGTTATCTCTTTGCTTTCTGGAAACCTCTCCTCAAATGTTTGTAGCTTGTTACTAGGTTCCTCGTGCTGTGGTTTCAGAGCCAAGCCATTCATCTTTGCACAGGACTCAGAGGCTATTTTCTTCAGTCAATTAATCATGAAGTTGGGTTTCCCCCAACATGCCTTCTTTGTCTCCTCTGGATCTTTCCGGTAATGAGGTGCCCAGAGTTGAGTGCAGCATCCCAAGTGCACTCTCCCCAGGCCCATCAAGTGAACGAACCTCACCTTTCTGCTCCCTGACATCACTCCTCTGGGTCCAGACCAACCTCACAAGGATGGTTCAGCTTCTGTGGTGCACTGCAGTATCACAGCTCTGTTTACTGTCCGTGCTCCCCTGGTACGTTTGTCAGCGTAAATGCTTCTGCCTGCCGGTGGGAAGGTTTGTTTCAGACTATTTCCATGCCCAAAGGAGCTGTATGAAGAGCCTTTTCCAACTCTAATCTCATGTGGTTTCTCCCTCGTATGTCCAACTTGTCTTCACTGCTCTGTGTTAGTCTCTCATCCTCACTGGCTTTTGCTAATCCCATCAACTCCCCTACTCTGATGATGACAATATCTTCCCAGACCACAGAAGTCTTAGTCTACCTCTTTAGTACCATCACACTCACTCTTTGCAGCCACCTGGAGAGAAGTAGAGGAAAGCCCAAGCACAGCATTTTACAACCCTTAATCCCGAATCTGACCTGCTCTAGTTACACTTTCCGAGCATGAATTATGGCAGCAAGTACTCCCTCAAAGATGGGTGCACCTTCCTGGAGCAGAGCTGCTCTGCTCATGAAGAACCTCTGCCTCTTCCTGTCCAGAGGTATTAAACCTGTGTGACAGCAGCAGCAGGGTCCAACCTCAAGGCTACATCTACTAAACTGAGCAGCACCAGGGAGTGGTCTCAGTCACCGGAACATGATCACGTTACCATTGTGTTGACAGCAAAGTTACTAGTGTGGGTTTGGTCCAGAATCACTAGAATTCTCCAAAATGGTTTGGTGCGGCCAGGGACACATCCAGATGACAGACATTATCGTGGTCTGAGTGTAGAGGTATGGGTCCAGGTCACTCCAGCCACGGAGATGGAGAATGTTCTCATTAAATTTATAACAATAGATATAATCGAAGTTTTCCCTTAGGCTGGCAACTGTTGCTGCCTGTTCCCCATACACTCACACAACTCAACCGATGCAATTCATTGTCTGAGTAACTGCAGAGAAATAACACCAAATTCTGCCCTGATTTATTTTTTCTGTTCATTCCAGCTGAGAGAGTCACAGCTGCGAAAGAGCGGAGAAAGCGTCTCACGCAGGCTTCCTCTGCGCTGTGACGTGCAGGGCAACTGCTAACGGAGCAGAGACAAGGGTGCGGACAGCCAGAGGCCTGGGAAAGGCGGCAGAACAAAACCAGGAAGAGAACATGCCCTCAGCAGGTTTTCCCCTCTTTAATAAAATTGTCCAATAAAATGTCACACCCATGTCCAAAACTGCAGACCACTTTTTTTTCTTTTTTCTTTGGGTTTTTATTTCCTTTCCTTCCACCCTATGAGTTTTGTGGAAGGTATGAAAACCTTAGCAGATATCCAAGTCCCTAGGAAGCATTTAACCACCTACAACCACTTCTCACAGGTCATACGATGTAAACCAGATGACAGTTTTCTGCTCTTCCGCTTGGCCATCTTACTCTGAAACACGCTGTTAGCTGTCTTTAATGGGAGTGTTTATAGAGGATAATACCATCCCAGGCACTTCCTGCAACCATGTGTTCTTCATTTGGGAGTAGCACATAGAAACGCTGCTTCTTGTGGCATTTAAAATAAAAACCTCATGGTCCTGATTCTGAAACGCTGCATAAAATTTTACCCTTGTGGTGCTTCAGGAGAAAGAATTGACTTTTTTTTTTTTCTTCGTTCTTTTTCTAAAAAGACCGGAGCAAAAATTTTTTTGGCACGAGAACTGGATTCTGCTCTGGATTATATTATCTGAACCCCTGAAGGAAAGTCTTTGCAGCGGTTGACTCTACCTGATCATAATGTATCAAATCTGGGTCTATTAGTAGTTTAGGTTAAAGGACTGCTCCGTGCTCTCCCCTCCAGCTTCATTTCCCTTTCCAGATGACGCTGGTTAGCGGTTTATCAATAAGATCAAAACGAACGGGAAATCAAACTCAGTGGTATTTTCATCTCCAACTCAACCGCGCGGTACCACACATAACCCCCACCACATCCAGTTGCCTTCGTCCCTTCACAGCCAAGAGGAAGAGAAGAGTCATAAAGTAAAAGAAAAGCGAGTTTCTTGGCACTCTGTGCTGATACTTGTCATTCTGGTAGAAAAGAAAGCAAAGTAATTCCAAGTATTTGAAATAAAATATCTCCTACAGTTAACAAATGCCATAAGATAATTAGTACTGCAAGAAGAAAAGATGTAATTGTACTTTTCCAAGCTGGTTTGCAGTACCTGTGCACTTTCTGTGCTTTCCCCTATGAATATCCTTGATTTGCAGCTAATTTAATTTAGTAGCAATTGGTGATAAGGGACTGTTTCAGAGATTTTAATTCATTTTTCCTTCTAATTTGTGCTTTCTTCCCCTGTTGAGTGTCCTTCTCCCTCTAAGCTTTGCAACATTTCTCTGTGATTCCACCTGTGTAAGAGTTATGTGGAGATAACTCAAATAGCTAATATATTCACAGAAAAACCTCTGGAAAATAAGAAGATTTCTTTCTTCCTTTCTTTCTTTCTCTCTTTCTTTCTTTCTTTCTTTCTCTCTTTTTCCCATTATTTATTCCATTTTTTCCCCTTTTGTTAGTACTTTTTGTGTACATAAATCTTCAACCAAATACCTTTCAAAAAATGAGTCACATTAGAAAATAGACCATTACTAGAAAATACATCTAATCCTATACAGTTCTTTGTCCTAAGACCACAAAATCTCACCTGTTCAGATGAGGGTCTGAGATGAGTCCAGCTGCATTGCCACAAGTTTTGTGTTGTAGGTGAGTGGGAGAACCTTAAGTGATTAAGGTGATTAAAGTGATTAAGTGATTAAAACACAGTGTTTTAGGTCAGTGAAACAAAGTTGATTCCCAACCGCATCCTTCTCATTTTCTTCTGGAAAATTTTAGATCTTGTTTTCTTAGATTTTTATTTTCTAAGATCTTTATAAGATTTTTAATTTATAAGATCTTTAATTTCTAAAATTTTAGATGAATTTCAAGTTGTCTGTCTGCAGTCTGCAACCAGGACTCTGGTACATACTCTTGTACAGGTTTTTCTCCATGAAGAGAGCACTCGGGGAACCTTGGCACTGTTAAGCAACCAACTATCCCTAGCACTCAAAAGTCACTAAAATTTAGAAACGCACACAATATCAGCAGCTAGAACTTAAAAAAATATTGCAAAACTACGATCACTACGGATGGCATCTCTGCAAGAGGTAAACTGGTTTTCTGTTCAGCATCATCTTTTCGTACACAGAATTTCAATGTGTGAAGAGCTGAACGCTTCCTCCAATGCTCATGAAAAATCTCTGATGGGGAAGCAGGCTTCTTGGAGTCACTGATTTGTCCCACAAGGACTCCGGGGAATTCCTGTTTTGGAGGAGACAAGACTGCAGTGAAGGTGAGCACAGAGAAAATAAAAAGGATGTAGTGTTCAGGAACCGCCTCTTGGATGTATCAATATCCCTCTTCCTCACTGTTTCCTCTATGATAACAACATCCTGCTTTCCTGGAGAGTTTCCTGGAAGGTTCGTGGGGCATTCCGGAAGGGTCTTACACTGTATGAGCATACAGAAGGAATAATAACTTCTCAAATTTTTTTTTGCTGCTGAAGAGCTTAGCCTCAGTGCTGTCTGTTATCTCCCCCTCCTTCTCTCTCTGAATCTAGGAGCTTTTCAGTCTCTGTACCACAGACTGTGACAGGCTGCAGGAAAGCATTTTGTGGCTTGTGATAAGTCCTGAGTGAAGTGTGGATCTTCCACTGATCCATTTAGAAGTTTGAGATGGCAGGGGACGACCTGGAGGACCAAAAGGAGTCCTTCTTGTCCTATGCAATTAATTTGATTTCTGTCCAGAACATCCAAAAGGGAGAATCTGCTCATTCTCTATTTTTGGAATTAAGTTCTATTTGCAGTTCCTCTGAAGCCTAGAGTCAGTCTAAAGTGTTCTAGCAGTTGCTTTTTGAGGTCTTTGAACTCTTGCAAGCCACAAGGGAAGGAAAAAAGGACAGGATTTCTGCACTTCAATGCCAAAGGCTTTTTGGATTATTTAGAATCATCTCCGATGTAAACCAGTCACATGATTTCCATCCAGTTCCCTCCGTCCTGAGCTCAGCTGCTTGTGTCAAAGATGTCAAGATCTTGGATAGGATG
>NW_010427283.1:130868-144870 GCF_000710305.1 Buceros rhinoceros silvestris | reverse complement strand
CAGGAAAGGGAAAGAGCTGCGTATTATTAAAGCTAGCTAGTAGCACCCGGATGCTGCATGAAAGAGGACATGTGATTTTGTCATGGAAGGGTGGCATCTGTTCCCTGGCTGCAGAGCACTGGTGGTCCTTACAGCCATTCCCTGGAAGACTTGTCTGGCATTTTCAGTCTCAGTCTTGATAACAAGAGTCCCTGGTGGTCTGAGAGAAACATGGAAGCATTTCAGGTTTCGGTTGGCCACAGAAGACTGGATATGGCCATTTTTGTTGAAGAATCAGATCTGCAGGAGAGTCACATTCTCCAGGGTCCACTGATGACAGCATGGCTAAAGTGGACCTTCATCTTTTCCAGCTTGCTTGTGGTCTACCACACAATTTGTTTGTTATGCTGAGCTTAAGGAAGCTGTCCACTCAGAGCCAGCAGCAGCTTTGGCTTGAGCTACCAAGCAGGCAACTCATTTGAGCAGCAGACTGCAGGGGACATCAAGAGAGACGTGACCCCACTGCTTATGACAGCACACTGGAAACTCTGCCTGTCTGCTCTGAGACAGCAGCCAGGCTGGGCTGAGGGCTGGCTGTCCTTGAAGCACACCCCTCCATCCCTGCAGCACCAGCACAGGCAGGAACTCTGGCTCTCAGAGGCCTTTCTCACAAGATTACCTTTCCCTTCCCTGAGCAGCGGACCCTGGAGCTGACCCCTCATCCTTAATTGCCACCAGTCTGCTAACACAAGTGGCTGGCTGTGTGCAAACTCCTCCTTTGCTCCTGTCCAGTGAGAAGCCCAGTGAGCTTGAAACTCTTTCTGGAAATGGTGTTCTCCAAGAGCAATCCCTGGTTCAGCTGACCACATGCTCACTGCTTTCTGGCAACCCAACTGCCCTGCAGCACGTGTGGTGGGCAGACCTAGCTAGAACACAACAGGGTCTCAGAAGCCCTCTCAAAAAATCCGTTCAAGGCTGGTGTTATTCAGCGAAATCCTATGTGTGGTGGTGAGTCCTCCCATCCGGCTGGAAGTGACCTAGTCACACTGGGATCCCCACATTCTCAATGAAGAGAAATAACCTTCTTGGGCACAGACTGTCTGACCTATTTTACTACGTTCTTCGGGTAGACATGGTGATGTCCCCTGAGTGGTTTCACTACACCTCCACTGATTATGGAAGGAGAAGCCAGCATCTAAATTTACATGAAAGGAACCCCAGCTTTGGTCTTCATCTGGAGACCGTTAAGTAGTGCATGACCCAAGAATTCCCTATTTGCATGAGTTAAGCTGCTCCTTTGCTACCGGTGGGTATTTAAACATGGCTACTCGACAAAGCAGGAGCCGTTTGACAAATGAAGTTCTGCAGTAATAGCTCCAGTGGTCCATCTTAGCAATTGAAGCAGAGCTGTTGAAAGGCAAGAAAGTACTTGTGCTGTAAACATGGGAACATACGACTCAATGACATGCCCACCCACTTCTTGGTCTCTTTCCACCGCCAAAGCAGTAAAAAGGGACCTTAGTGTAAGTGTGAATCCAGCTCTTGGACTGTTTTTCCATTTCCTCGTATTTGCGTTAATGAACACTGACACTACAGACACACATTCCCCACTCAGTGCTCCACCAGACTGACCAGCAGCAAAACCAAGGAGATGAGACTAAACAGATGATTCGATGAGGTTTTTATTATCATTATTATATTATTACTCTAGGCTATGGAAAGAAAAGAAGAGAGAGGTCACACCTCTGATTTCAAAAAGATAACAGCGAAGTTCAGAGGCAGGATTAATGGCAAAAAAATCAAGACACTCAAGGGAAATTATTGTCTGCACACTAATTTAATATTGTTAATTGGCAATGTTTTCCACTGGGTAAAATGTTCCTCCTGAAAAAGGTCAGCTCGCCTGGATAAAGTCCTAATGCCTGACAGCAGACTACTTTACCTTAAGTTTAACCAGGAATAAAAAGGTGGTGTAAAACCCTCTCTCCTCTTCACCAGTGACTTTTCAAGGGTCCTTTGCACATGTGCAAGTGACCATGTAAGGTGGACAATAAACGAAAAGCAACTTCTTTTGGTCCAGACTGTGCCCCCCAACTGCTGCATCTCAAACCCACAGCACCAGTTACAGGAAAGGGCTGTGAATTGTGTTTCTATAGGTTTATACATATATATATATATACCTATACATGTACATGAATGTATCCGTGGGCTGAATCACCATCCTTACTGGGGGAGGAAGGTTGACATGGGAGAAGTGTTAGGAGGACAGTGTTTGTCCCTGGGCTGGATTGAACCGGCTTATGTCCCTCAAACTCAAAGTGCTGCTGTGGATCACAGACTCTCAGAATCATTATCTTTTGGTTGGGAGACACCTTTAAACTCATCAAGTCCTAGCTTTTCCCCAGGACTACCAGGCCACCACTAACTCCTGTTCCTCAACACCACATCAACACATCTGTTAAACTCCTCCAGGTGTGGGAACACCATCACCTCTCTGGGCAGCCTGTTCCAATGCTGCACAACCCTCTCTGTAAAGAAATTTTTCCTAACGTTCAAGCTAAACCTCCCCTGGCACAACTTGAGGTTGTTTCCTCTCGCCCTGTCACTTGTTACTTGGGAGAAGAGACCGACCCCCAGCTCGCTCTAATATCCTTCCAGGAAGTTGTAGAGAGTGATGAGGTCTCTCCTGACCCTTCTCTTCTCCAGACTAAACAATCCCAGGATGTGTGGATATACTCCTGCACCTGAGAACAGCTTTTGCTTCCATCTTGTGAAATTGATTTCTCTGATGCTCGTGAAGCTCTGTTCGCTGCAGGTCCACAAATGCAGTGTTCGTTTTTAACTCGTGGTCAAATCAGCAGCTTTGATCCAGCTCTGACCCTCCAGAAGAGCTTCCATGGATGTGTTAATGAAGAGTGTTTGAGAGAGCCTATGACAGAGGAGAGATTTGGCCTGACTCCTTGGGTAGGCACCTCCTGACAGAAAATTATCCTGTATTTCAGATTATTATGGGTATTTAAAGAAAGTAGAAAGCATCACCGTGAGGAAAAGGATTCCAAGATTTAACACACCACAGGACCTCCTCTTTAAACGCATGCATGGATCGTTTTTATCTACATATGTATATAAACAAACAATCCAATCTGTTTTCCATTCTCATACACAACCTCCAGATCCAAAAAGTTCTTAACCACCAAAAGAAGAGCATTAAGAGGAACTGTGTCCATTCCAGTCCATGTCCACCCCGATGCTGAAACAGGATGATTTGGTAAAAAAGGACCTACTGCTTGTTTCTTCTTCTGCTTTATGAAGTCACATTTTCCAGCTGAAAAAGTTAAGGACACTTCCCCCTGACATCTGGTGACATGTCATGCGTTTCACAGAACCAGCCAGCAGTGGGTAATTTAAAATTGCCCATTTCACCTGGTTTTACATCATTTATTGTCTTGAACATGAATAGCAGGAGTGCAGCTTAAGCAGTTCTCCGCTCCTGGTGCCATACATCAATGTTGCAGTGTCTTTAAGACCCTCCGTAGGACTGTTTGGCTCCTGTGGTTCTTGATTTGAATGAAAGGAGCAAAATGGAAGTGACCAAAACAATGCTCCTCCTTTTATTGGAAATCCAGCAGGCATCACACGCCTGCAGCAGATGAGGATGGCGGCCAGAATCAGGGTTTTTTTACTGGCTGAACAATACAGCAGCACTAAACTCATGCATATGGCTGTAGAAAATGTACCCCCTAGGGATCACAAAACCCAGACCTGCGAGTTGCTCTAGGGAACCTTATTTTGACATTTAGCCAAAGAAACTTGTTTTGCTAATGTGGAAATGCCACCTTTTTTTTTCTTTTTTCCTTTTTTCCTTTTTTTTTTTTTTTCCCCTCAGTGCAGCTGAACCTACAGCAAGTTTAATCTGAGAAAGTGCTAGAGACTAGCTGCAGTGTAACCTGGCATGTTCCAGGTTTCACCTTGATTTGTAGATGTCTGCACAACTCTTCACTAGGAAAGACAGCTCAGCTAAGCTGCTTCAGAAGTGAAGAGCTCTCCCTTAGAATGATATAGATAGACAGATTAAACATTTTGGGGTCAATCTTGGACAACATCCTGGTGACATCACTTGCATCATCTATGGAGTCTAGGGTAGAATGTCCTTTATCTTTATATGAACCTTTAAAAGTGCCCCTTTTCAAGAATGGGGTCTGTGATGACCACACCAACTCTACATGTCCGTACTGTAGTTGTCCAAACTACGTGATATCCCATGTGTGATCTGTGACACTGCCCTCCTGCTTTCTACTGAGGATCACTGGAAATGCCCATATGGGATAGACCCTTGATAATACTACAGAGAGAAGCAGATATACAACAGATAGTAGGTGTGCTGTTTCTGGGAGTGACCGTGTCATAGCACATGTGCTTAGCAAGGAAAACTAAAAGATTTCTTCCTCTGCTGAAGTAACTACAAGCTTTATCTTCCCCAAGTGAACTAATTAACGATAAGTGAGTCTGAACTAGTTGCCAAAGGCTGCCTTGATAGTCGACCTAGCAGAACAGGCTCCAACAAAGCATGAAGCCAAGTCCTATGCAAATTAAAACAGAACAGCCCGGATCGCCATGAGCACGCAGGGTTAGAGTCTGCTCCCTGCTCAGGACAGACCTGCCCACTGTGCACACAGCTCTGTCAGTGCAATATGACCTAAAAGCCAAGAGCTGCGTTAGCAGACTCTTGTGCTGGGGTTTCTTCAGCTCTGAGTGCAACCCCTTAAGAAATGTAACCCCAGGCCTAGATTCAATTCCTTTTTGATGCTTAGATATTTGATGTGGAAGCTCTTTTCTACCTTAGGATATCGAAGTGTTTCATGAAGTGGCTTAGCATTATTATGCTGCTTTGGTGACTCAACAGCAGTCACGGTTTCCAACGCAGATGGAACCCAGAAAAGTTTACCCTACAGCCAGGCACAAGGCAGCAGGACATGTCCCAGGCTCACAAGCTGTATTAGGTGCTGAAGTGAGAACAGAATCCTGACATCCTTCATGCCACACTTCTGCCTTAACCACACATGCTTTTCTCTTTCCATACATCATCCTGATGCTCCTCGGAAGGAGATTAATCATTTTGTATCTCGTTTTTCCACTGGAGGTGAGTCAAGCACGGATGACTGAAGTGATTTAGACATGTTCTTAGGACAGTGCCAAGAGGAGAAAGCAGCTTTCATAGGACTTAGAGGCAGAAGTGAGGCACCAACTTGTGCGAACTGAAGATTCACTCACTAAGACCCATAAGGCAATGGGAACTGTTCTGCTCTTGCAGAAAGTAGGTAAAGTCAGAGACATTCTATGTATTGGGGAGAAAATTTTCCGTACACATTCCCTCTAGCTCTGTCCAAATCCTTAAAAAAACCTACCAGAATATTCGGTGATGAGCCTGGTGAGTATATTCATTGCTTGACTGCATGCTAAAACTTACAGATCCTAGGTACCGATTTTGCAGAACAGCACAATTTTCCTCACTCTTGACCGTGTACTGACCTTCCTCTGTTTCACAAGGGATAATTATCCATTATCTCATTCCTTCCCTGTCCCTAAGAGACTAACAACCTTCTCACGCCTGCCTTGCTAACACATCCTCCTGCTCCTTGTATATCCATTCTGCAAGTGGTTAATGTAATTAAGTCACACTCAGAGCAATTGTCCCCAACACGTTCTTAGCTTGAAGCGTTCTGCTTCTGTTTCAGACCTGCCTCTAAGCTTGTCTCTTCTGGCTCTGTCACTGACTTAATAAAAGCTTATTGAAAGACTATATCCATACAGGTCTTTCCTAGCTCAATCTATCAGCTTCCATCTGAAGGGGGAATGGAGTTTAAGCCCTGCTTAAACCTCTAGCAACTGCCTGTTGAGGAAAGTGAATTGTGGTGGTCTTGCTTCACTGGATGCTCTGGGTAGTGTGACCAGCTGTTATAAAGACAGGAAATATTTTTCTCTCTCTCATTTTCATGGTAAGGTGCGAGGAATCCCTGACTTTTTTTGGAGGAAGAGTGACTGATAATTGTTTCCAGAGCAAGACATGTCTTTGGAACGGGCCATGGAATTATCCAGCAAGGTACAGCAGCATATATGCAAAGAGCAGAGCTCACTGGGACATTCACAAATGTTTCCTGAGGACACTAGTTACTGGCATGGTTGCTAGTAGTCATGTCTTTTGCATTCAGCAGACCAGATTGCAACAAACCACGTAAAGCAGAGAACAGATTTAAGGTTCACTCTTGGAAGCAGGGAACATCACGTTACTTGAGAGTTGGTATAACCCCATTAAATTACAAACACTGGTTGGGTGCAGGCAGTACAGAACTGCTTTTCCCCTGCAGGATGTAGTGAAACTATCTCTCTTCTGTGATCCTCCCACCAGTGTGTGCAGCCAGCAGCTATCACTGGACTGTCCAGAATGAGATGCCCAAGACTTACATGTCTGTTTTGCCTTAGGCCAGGAGAGCTGATTTCTGACATCACCGTGTAAAAAGAAAGTAGGCAAGTTGCTCTGGGAGACCACAGACTTTGTGTGGGTTAGTAATCTCCAGCTTCTGTTGCATTTGGTGCAGAAAAATCAGCACGTCCAAGGAGTCATTCAGCATTAAGCTTAGATGGCAAAAATCCTTTTGGACTTCCAGTGGTGGTACAGCACACCAAGGCGTTCAGGCAGTGAAGTCTTTCAGACCTCCAGGAAAACAAGGGAGTGTGTGTATGAGCTTCTCCCTCTCCCAGTTAGGATGGGTCACCCTTCTGGAGCTGGACCTCAAAGAGATTTTTGGGCCTCTATTCCCCAACTCCAGGTGGGGAAGCACCTATATTTTGCACATCGGGGCAAAGGAGGTGTGCAGGGTCTCCCATTTTGGTAACCATGAGCCATTAGGTCAGCTCTGTCCATTTGATCTAGTTTAGCCCTTAGCTGGCAGTAAAGTTATCCCCTTGCCTTCTCCATTCAACAGTTACTTCCACGGGACGAATTAAATATTTGACAGGCTGAATTATTTCTAGTTCCACTGATATGAGCCAAAGTTTATCATTTCCCTAATTTAAGCAGCTCCGTGCCATATTTCCTAGAAGAACACCATCATCAAACAATGGACTGGGATAGAGCTGTGCTCCACCTCCAGAAGGATCTAAAGCCGTTTGTGCTCGCACAACATATAGACAGGAATCCAGGACTCCCAGGGCCAGGAAGAGAACAAGTGAAAAGGAGGCTGATGTTGCATGACAGAGGACATCTGGGTTCCAGACCTTTCTCCCAGTGATGTTCTGCACATGATGCCACATCTCTTTGATGCAAAAAAGATCTCAGCAGACATCAGAATTAAGCTGTCGGGAACCTGGCCCTTTCCTCCCATGTAGACAAGAGGGAGGCACCTCTCTCAAAATCCTGTCTGATCACACAGAAATTAGTCTCAGCCTGAAATTTCTTTCAAGAGAAATGAAAAGCAGAAGAGGGAGAAATTGCTCATATGCCATAGCGTGATGGAAAGAGGGAGGAGAAGAAGAAAACATTAAAAAGGGGAAAAAAAAAAAAAAAGAAGAAAACCTTGACTCAGAGAAATAACAGATTCTATATATTTCCCTTCCTGGAGGCTTGGATCTGATGGTAACTTCACTGCCTCTGTTCCCTGCACGGGGCGTGATGTCTCTCTAATCACAGGCACTTTTGCCCCTTGCATGGACCGGACCCACATCAACCATAGCCAGAGCAAATTCCTCATTCCTCCTTCATTTCTCTGCCTCCCTGGTGGGTCAGGGATGTGCTTTCAGGAGACAAGAGCTGCACACGCATGCACTCGGCTGCCCTTTTGCTCTGACAGACCGTTTCCACTGTCTTGTGGAAATGTGACCTGCCCGCCAACAACAATAACAAGACGGACATGGGAAGGTCCTGGCCAGCTACAGCACGCGAAAACACCGTCTGCATTCAGGGAGCGACCAATCAGTGTCTTTTCCCTCCTCTGGCTTGGGTATTTTCCTCTGCTGGGAACATTCATATCATGCAAATATTATGTCTCAGGGTGAGGTACGGGATTTTCGCATAGCTTTCTCCAGTAGGTTTGTTGCAGCTTCCCTAAATTCATCTAGAAAATGACATCTTGGCTGCCAGTGAGCATGATGTTCAGATTTCAGTGTGAAATACAGGATGCATCAAACATTTACCCAACCAGGAGGTGCTGGAAGAGACAGAAAGACATCTCCTGCTCTCCTATCTGACACTAGCTTGTTCTAGTGTCCTTAGAGGACACCTCTGTCCAACCTCCCCACTCAGTTTAGAATAAACCTCCATCTCCCCCATCACACTGCACTCACTGAACAATTTTGACTTACAGAAGACTTGTTCTAAATCGAATTACGCTTTTCTGAATGAATCCAGTTCCCTGGAGTGGCTGTGATTTGTCAGTATCTGGTTAATCCCTACATCTCTCCCAACACCCTTCAGGAGGGAAATAGATGGGAGGGAAACTGGTCTGAAGACAGCTTTTGTCATTGGGGTATATTTTTGCCTGCCACATCACAGCACAAAATAGCTGTCGTCTCTTTGGAGAAAGGCTGAGGCAAGCTGGGAATGAGGTTTCTGCTGAGGGATGGGAGGAACGTTGAATTTTCATTTTTCTTCTTACATCAGTGATATGTACAAACATCAACTCAAGTTGGCCTACAAAAACTGTGGTCTTAGCAACAGCTCTGCTGGAAATTGTTCTGGGATGTTGGCCATGTGACCAATCCAAAGGCTAAAAGGCATGGAGCACCTTCCCTTGTCTGCTGGTGTCTTTGCACAGCACTGAGCACAGTTTCAATGGGGATCCTCTGGGACTTACCAAGGAAAAAAGAAAAATAAGGAAGTCCTGGAAAGATTAACCAGTTGCTACTGCACCACATGGTTCAGGGCCAGCATAAAAGGAGCCACGGTCAATTGGTTTCACCCGCCCTTACTCATGCAGTTTCAGGCTTTTGCCATGATCCTTCAGGCTTGTGTTTTCAAGAATGAACATTTGAAAACTCACAGCTGCAGAGAGGAGAAGGGAAAGTCCCCCTGCCTGTAGCACTCCTGGTAAACCCTTCTCTGTCCCATGAACCGACACAGCTCACTAATCCCATAGAAAATTAACCATGCAAGAAGAAGAGGTGTCAGTGGACCATAATCGGTCCACAGAAGAATCCAATGAGCACCAGAGCGAGTCATGGGGAGGACAAGGGTAAGAGAAGGACCTTTTGCTTTGCATGGCAATAAACCATTATATTATTTCAGCTGCTCAGGAAACCACAGACACAGAGATTTTAGAGCCACCTAACCTGTGTTTCCTCTAAGGACCAACCTACATGTGCCATCCAACTGCAAATTTCATTGATCTCCATGTCTATAAAGTACCAGCTTTAACTGTACTGGTCCTTCTGCACATCGCTGGGTCCGTAAGTCACTATAACGTGCTAAAAACCCTGATAACATGAGGACAGAAACCGGTTCATCCATTTCTTGCCCTGTCATTATTTTTTGGTTATTACAAGTAGCTGAGCAACATTTTTTTATTGTTGTTGTTTCTCGTGATATTAAAATGTAAGAAAGTTTCTTTGCTCTGAAAGAAGCAACAGTCATTGGCTCCTAGTGCCTGTTCGGAGGGAAGTGCATAAAAAATGGAATCTTCAGTTACATCAAACGAAAGTTACTTTGGATTCAGAAATCTCCAAGTGACACCACAATGCCGGTTTCCAGATTTCACTGGACTTTTGACAGAAATCTTTCTGTTTTATTTTCTGTGGTTTTCCTACAAAATCTTACACTGATTTTAAAAATCATTTTAAAAATCATATTAATTTGAGTCAGAAAAGGAGAATTTTTTAACCAAACAAACCTCAGTAACACATCAAGGCCAGGTTGAATGGGGGTTGAACAACCTGGACTAGTGGGAGGTGTCCCTGCCCATGGCAGGGGGTAGGAATTAGCTGATCTAAAGGAGAATTTTTTAACCAAACAAACCTCAGTAACACATCAAGGCCAGGTTGAATGGGGGTTGAACAACCTGGACTAGTGGGAGGTGTCCCTGCCCATGGCAGGGGGGAGGAATTAGCTGATCTTTAAGGTCCCTTCCAACCCCAACCATTCTGTAACTCTATGATCTCTATAATGCTTCTCTACGGAAAAAAATGTTGATCCCTGAGAAAGACAAAATTACTCAGCCTGTTTTAAGCTATCAGTGGAGCTCTAATCTTGGAATTTCAAACTTAGCCTAAAGGACAAAAACATCACCCTGCTTTTTCTCCAAGAAAAAAAAAAAAATCAACCCATACCTTTTATGAGAGACGTTCCTCTAACCTCTTCTTAAATAGCATCAGTGAAGCAGACTCCAATCCTTTTTTTTCCAGTATTCAGCTGCAAGACTTCATTCTTCCTGGAGACTTTTTTGTCTGAGGGTTGGGGTTGGTTTCTTGGGAGTGGGAGGTGCTTTGTGTTGAGATTTTTGCCCCATGTATCCTGTACCTTTCTTTAGTTTAATTTTGTGGTGTTTACCCTCACTGTTACAGAAATAGAGAAGATGTTGTCCACTTTCCTCCTGAATGGATCATTCCAGTCTGAGACATACACCACAAATTCAGAAAACGCCAAGAAAAAGTGAAAGAAGTTTATAGGAGGAGCAATTCTGCAGACTTTTGTGAAACTTTTGCGACTGATAGTCATTTTTCCTGCAGATGCTTCACACCCATCTATACCAAAACGCCTGTACAGATCGGAATGAGCACCCCTTGTCACAGACACAGTCATCAACATCACCGGGTGACATTTCTTGGGCAAATAATTCTTCTTAGGGGAAAAAAAGTATGTGGCACCACTGAAATAGGCATGAATTCATATTGTTTTCACCAAAGAGTGTACCAGTAGAATGCCTGGTTATATTGACATTTTTTTAACTAAGTTGAGAAAATGGGGGTTAATTTCAAAACCAGCTTTTAGTTTTGGCATATTTTGGTTTTTAAAGGGGTTTTCATTTAGAAGTACCCAAATGCAAACACCTTATCTGTGCTGAAACAAAACGCACCATTTCTCTGACAGAGAATAGACCCGGGCTTGTGTCTTATTTTCATCTTCTGCTTTCTCCAAATTATCAATAAATTAAAGAGGAGAAACATGAGTCACTGACACTCTTGCCATTTTTAAAATTATTTTTATATGATTCATGGGCTCAAGGCTATGGGCTGGTCTCTTTAACAGAAGACAAGTCTGGATGAGGGAAGAAATGCAGCGTTCCCTGGTGCTAATTGTGGTTGGAATCTTCTCGTGGCAGGGGAAAGTGTATTTGTAGGTGTGTGAGTAATTCAATGAGGAAATTAAAAGGGAAAAGAAAAAGAAAAGTCATCCTGGAAGGAGGGCTGGGAAAGCCCCATGCAGTGCACCAAAGGCAGAGTATAATGTCTAAGGACATAATAATCTTTGATTATTATAACCAGACATCATTAGATCAGTCAACAAGGTAACGAGTAAATTAACGAGTAAATTAATTAGAACCTCTACCAACATTTAAAGCAGAAGCCGGGAAAGTTCAACAGCAATGAGTAGTTGGAAGCTCCCTTCTTCCTTCTGCTCCACCACTGAGTCCCACAGAGGGATCCCCAAAGCCTGCTCTGGGCTGTGAGAGGCAAAGGGCTCACCAGGAGAACTTTCCTAAGGGCAACCAGGAGGTCTAGAGGGGGAAGGAGCAGCCCTTGGGCAGAGATATGTGCTTTATCAGAGTGTTGTCTTCATATTCGAGGGAGACTTAGATTGCCCAGATTTCAGCAGCGTTGACCCACTAAAGCCAGCTGAGAGAGAGCCTTAAATCTCTAACAGTCAGCAGAACTGAAGAAAAATTTGGAAATGGGTGAAACTAGGGTCTTGCTCAGCTCTGGCTTTTTTCTCCACCTTTTGTGTATCCTCCATCGTCTCACCTTTCTCCTCCTGCCATGAAAAATAGTCAAGGCCATACCCTGCCACATTTGCTCTATTGAGTCACATTGGCAAAGAGGGACTTACATCACCTACTAGAAGGTCCTGTAGAGAGGGCTGGGAAGTAACATCTTCCCCATACACATCTTTTCCTGGTCACTGCTCAGCTCCGCAGCTCTCTCTTGCCTCAGGATTGCACATACTGAGGGGCCCATTCACCTAAAGGTTCGTGATCCAGAGTATTGTGGGACAGATGTGTGACAGGAGACAGTTCTGTGGATCTCAGGTCTCTACTGATTGGTGGGAGTTAAGGAGTATATCCCAGCTGGATACGGGTGCCATGCACAGCATCCTACTGCATGTCCGATTTGACACTGGAGTTACATGGGGATTTGTCTACACATGGGGGGTTTAGCTTTTGGGTGTTTGGGGGGTTTTTTTGTTTGGTTGGTTGGTTGGGTTTTTTTGAGTGATTTAGATATTTTATGAGAGGACCTCATACAAAGAAAGAACAGGGGACATTCATAGCCCCCCAGGAGCAGCCAGGTCAACCAAAATACTGTTTCCATCTTTACTGAGGCTTAGGGATCTATTATCTTGTAATCATTGGCTTCTTCTTCTTCTTCGTATTTCCCATACTGCCAGACACCCTCATCCTCTAAACTTTAAGTGTCCATATCCTTTACACTGTATTTTCTCTACTTTTCCCCTACTTTTGCCTATCAAGGATGGGTCCCACTCAGTGCAGGAACATGGCTACCACAGAAGAGGATTTCTGTTATGGGGAATTGTTGCTGTAGAATCTGCAGGTTGGGGATGCACGGCTGTGAGGGGACTGCACCTCCTAATCTAGGATTGCGACAGGAACTGTGTACAGTTAACACGTTCTGCATCCTTCGCAGCTCGGGGTTAGTGTACTCCAGTTCCCAAGGGTTGCAAAGATACTGAGAGCTAAGCAGCAAAGTAAGTGAAAATACACCACGTGAAACACAAACCCTCCTGAACAGGGAGAGGAACAACTGTTTGGCCGGTGGGAAAGAAGGAACAGATCAGGGAAAGGAAGGCAGGAAGGGTCTCTTTCCCATCCATCTGCTTTCTCTTTCGACATACGAATTGAGTTGATTTATAGCTCTGTGAGGCACTTATTCTGCAGTGTTGACACTCGAGAAACTATGAGAAGAATGACTTCCACCGGAGACAAATTCAGTCCAGTTTTCTCTGGCACAGCTGAGGAACACTCCCAGGGTAGAGTAGCTGCTTGTGAGCCTTAGTCATTGGGGGTCACATCTCAGCTGTGGGGTTGGATACGCATTTGCACCATATCCCCAGATGGCTGCACTGGTTGTTTACATCCACCGCACTGGTGGACTGAAGTTTCAGATTAAGACATCTGCATTTAATTGTCTGGGAGAGCGATAGGCTTTCAGGTCTCTCTGTACGCAGTGGAGGTCTAATGCTCCTTTCAGTTGTCCGCATAGAGTCATCCTGGGCTGTTCGAAAGACCTTCAAGTACCAGCAACATCTGCACCAGGCTAGGAGATATGAGCAAGGACCTACAGGAGACTCACACCCTTTTGCATCACCACCTGGAGTCCAGACACTCAGGGGCATCTCAGATGTTCTCAATGTCTCTATTTAAGCAACTGAATATCACCCCACCCTCACACATCTGTGCAGGGAAGTGGAAAACCACTTCATAAGGTGCCCTTATGAACACCTGGTGTTTAGACGCCTATTACAGCCAACAGCTATCGGTCAATACAGTCAGCTAAGACCAGGAAGACATTTCATTTAACTTCATGAAGGCATCTGGGTTTGGTCCATTAGACATTTGGCTCTCATGGCCACAGCTCATTGTACAGTCTGACTTTGTAACTGAATTGAGCGCGCCCTCAGTCAGTTTGCAGATGACACCAAGTTGGGTGGGTGTGTCGATCTGCTTGAAAGTCAGGAGGCTCCACAGAGGGATTTGGGCAGCCTGGATCCATGGGCTGAGGGCAGCTGTCTGAAATTCAGCAAGACCAAGTGCTGGGTCCTGTGTTTGGGCCACAACAACCCGCTGCAGCGCTACCAGCC
>NW_010427283.1:116545-130584 GCF_000710305.1 Buceros rhinoceros silvestris | reverse complement strand
TCCGCCAGCAGGAGCAGGGCAGGCATGGTCCTCCTGTACTGGGGGCACTGGTGAGGCCACACCTTGAGTCCTGTGTTCATTGTCAGGCCCCTCACTGCAAGAAGGACACTGAGGTGCTGGAGTGTGTCCAGAGAAGGGTAACAAAGCTGGTGAAGGGTCTGGAGAGCGAGTCTTATGAGGAGCAGCTGAGGGAACTGGAGATGTTTAGTCTGGAGAAGAGGAGGCTGAGGGGAGACCTTCTGGCTCTCTACAACTCCCTGACAGGAGGATGGAGTGAGGGAGGGGCCAGTCTCTTCTGCCATGTGACAAGTGACAGGATGAGAGGAAACGGTCTCAAGTTGCGCCAGGGTAGATCTAGGTTGGACATCAGGAAGAACTTCTTTCCAGAGAGGGTGGTGCATCACTGGCCCAGGCTGCCCAGGGAGGTGGTGGGGTCCCCATTCCTGGAAGGGTTTCACAGCCATGTGGGGGTGGTGCTGAGGGACGTGGCTCAAGGACCCTGGCAGTGCAGGGGAACGGTTGGACTCGATCTTAAAGTTCTCTTCCAACCAGGTGATTCTGTGTGAAATCCACCCATGAAATCACCTACAGTACAAGACACCCACTTAGATTTCGAAAGTGGAAATCTGGGTATAAGAACAGACCAAAAATGCAAACAAAGTTAATAGAAATCAGAAAATATAATAAAACCCATTGTCAGGAGCTTAAATTTCTAAAAATGTCATTATACCTGTCTCAATACATGTCAGCCTTTAGCTGATTTCCTGACAACAGGTATAGCAGTTCAGTGACTTGGAGATGTGGGTTCAAGCACCTCTTCGGTGTCTCAGACCACACCACATACTCCCAGCTTGAGCCGATGGACTATGTCAAAGACACTTTCTTCCCCCCAATACATTATCTGAAACCACTAATACATCGTACATATTGATACTTACGCTCAAGGTTATGATCTCTCCTGTGGTGTCTTGTTTCATGCAGATCAAAATCCTCTAATCGGTTTAGGGGACAGAGGTCTCAGTGGCCTCAGAGGCAAAAGTAATTGTGTCCCATCATCATATGAAGTTTGTCACTCCCATGGGATGCTGCTAAGCATTTGAAGAACCACAGAGTGATGACGAACTGCCAGAGAAATTACTCATGTATGTGAGTTTAACAGCTAATGTTTAGGGAAGGCTGATGCTAAGGAGCCCCTTGGGACTCGGCGAGTAATGTGAGGCTGCCACACACCAGTGTGAGCACGCCAGAGGCTTTTAGAGACTCACGTAGCAAATTTGGAGAACACGATGCAAGGAACTCTTAAACCAAGACTTGTGGGAGAACCACATCCTTCAGAGGGGCAGCTGGAGGCAAGTTGGGATGCCCTTGGTGGTGTTGTAAGTGGCACAAGGTACTTGTATTTAGGCAGCAGAACCTCTTCATTTGAGAGGCGTGAATTTCCTAAGCTCCTAAACTGAGAAGTCTGTCAGAAGCCATAGGTCATCTCGCTCTGCCCCTAGCTGCTCTTTGAGAACAGCTTGCATCAATCCTGTGTCATATGCATCAACCCTATGTAGATGCTAGACACTCAGAGGTATCTCAGATGGCTCTGCATACCTGAGACCTGGCAACCGCATCCAACCTTAAGTTTCTCATTAAAGTGTCTAGGTTTTTCGCATAGCAGAGAGGAGCAATCCATCACCCTTGTCTGAAACACTTAGAACTGAATATAGCAGCCTCTAGAGGTACGAGTTCCTCTCTCTTTCCATTAACAGCAGCCTAGATAATTAGGACACAATCCAGTTGCCTGAGCACAGACATCTCACGCCATATAGGATGCCTGGGGGTGTCTGAGAATACACACATGGCTAGCAGGTACAACTCAGGACCCACTGGAGGTCTAAATCCTTCTGCAATGGCAGATGGAGACCAGATGAGTTTGCTAAGGACTGAAATGGGACCACGCACTCAAAGCTGAACCCCTGGTTTAGGCAAGTGCGTGATTTTTAAGCAGCGACAACGAGGTGGAATGAATTCATCCTATGGAGACTGGGCAGTTTTCCTGATCCCCATATTATTACCCCTTCTCCTCCAAACCAGAGCAGCCCAGTCCCTCCAGTCTGTGCTCAGTCTGCTGCCAGTGATTCATAGCGCTCACCACCACACCCATCGCTCAGGGTGCGTTGCGTTACACGGGCTTTTCGAAGAGTTTCACCACTCTGGACAATGCCGCCCCTCACCACCCAAGCTCCTGTGCTTTTATTTGGCCCAGGGGTTAGCTGGTGCGTGCAGGGCTGCCTGCTTACAATGCAAATAGCTGTGAGAGGGACTAAAATAAAAAGCCTTCTGGTAGTAGTTTGATTTTTTTTTCCCTCCCTCCATTGCAAGACCAAAATTTAGCACTGTTTTTTGTATTAAGCCTGTTTGGGGGTTTTGTTTTTCTGTGTATTCAATCATAAAGCAGGTTATGTGCTTACAAGGAGTTCAAGTTAAAAGGCCATAAAAGTGAAAAATTAGAGTTGTCTTCACAGACCCAATGCAAATACCAAAAAATAAAATAAAATAAAAATAATAAAGCATGATTTAGCCGCCTGTGTTCTAGCAGAGGATAATTTGGCTGCTTCTTAATGCCTAAGTTATGCATTGATTTGTATCTGCATTTTGCACAGAAGTTATGCAACTCCCTGGATAGTGCTTAAAGCTTAAAGTATGAGGTGGTGACAAATGCTGGAAATGACATAGGAGGAAAAAATGGACTTTCGTACGTGAGCCATCAGATTGTCCTGAGAGCAATACATTTTGGAAAGAAATGACGCAGACAGGAATGACCATCTTACATTCTGGTTTAGCTCCCTGTGGAAGTATGTCCCACATACTGCATATAAAAACGAGGAGAAGGGAGAAATACAAATTATTGCTGACGTCTACCCAAAAAATGTGAGATCCCAAACTAATTGTGGCCAGATGTTGCAGTATAGAATAAGAAGGAAAATCTATTTAATTCGTGCTGAAGGTAGCAAAGCATGTAGGAGTTTCACATCAGCTGCCGGCGAGTGGGAAAACAAATTTTTTTCCAGAAACTGTGGAATAATTTGAATGGACACGTGGACTTTGGAAGTCTAGTCCTGTTAAAGGACTCAAGGTTCTTGTAATGAGTAAATTAGGTATATATTAATTCAACTTTCCAGGAATCCTCAGATGAAATTTGACTATTTTAGGCTGGGGATTTGGGGTTTGGTTCTTTTTTCCTTTCTTTTTCAAGTTGGTAATCACTTTTCAATAGAAACCAAGTTTTGTTTGTTTATTAAAGAAAAAAAATCTTAATTTCAGTCACTTTTCCTTAGGTAAGAGAAGCAGACTCATCACTTTTGAAAGTCTCCAGTCTACAGCGGTACAAAAGCTGGCAATACAACATGCCTGTGGGCAAAGTGGCTTTCAAATGGCTTGTTCACAACATCTGGGTTTGGTCACACCCTTTGTTCCTGCTGCTCAGGCACAATTTTTGAAGTACTTTGACATGCATATTGCTATTGTGAACCTTGTATCAGGACACAGGCCGGACAGCTTAGAGCGAGTTTGTTTGTATAGCTGCAACCAGTGCAATACAGATACAACCCATCATCAGTGCGCTGAGACAGAGGCTCATCCAAGTCCGTGGCAATTTCAATGACCAATGGCCAAATCGCCTGACGTGCCATCCAAAAAACATCACCCCAACAGCATTGCTTTTATATGGTACCAGATTCCTCAATCTCCTCTACAAACTACACCCTTGTGAGGGACAAAAGCCCACTCTCCTGGGTCTAAGTACCCATGTCATCTTACCCCTTCAAAACCACCACTGGAAGAGTCTCCGTCCACAAATTCAATCAGAAGCTTTACCGTTTTCACCGATTCTCAATACACCCCATCTCAATACCCATTTTATGCCTCAGCTGCAGAGGCTGGTGGCTGTATTTTAGTATTACAAATTCAATCAGAAGCTTTACCGTTTTCACCGATTCTCAATACACCCCATCTCAATACCCATTTTATGCCTCAGCTGCAGAGGCTGGTGGCTGTATTTCAGTATGAACTCTACACTGAGACACTCGTGTTCATAGAATAAGGCACATACTATATGGGTAATTCCGTGATTATCTATTGCTGTATGGATACCCATAGAACATTTTTTATACCTATGTATCTATTCACCCATGCAGCTCTAACACCAAAGAGTTGAGCTAAATTAAGATTCCAGATCTACAGAGCTTTAATGTTACTGCAGGGTTAACGACATAGGTCAAAGTGTGTGTGGGTGAAGCCTTTCTAGGATGAAGACCAAGGTTTGCGGAGACTAAGACCAATCAGAGCTTCTGGTTGTGTGAAAGCAAAGTTTCATTTTAAAATAGCTTTATTCCAGTGCCCTTTTTACTCTTATGATGTTTTAATAATTAAGGGAAGGTTATTAAAGCAAAGAGAGATAAGAATGGCTCAAAAGACATCTAAGATAAGAGAGTTCAGAAGATCACATCAAACTGATTTAGGACTTGATTCCATCTTTTCCTCACCTGGCTTTTTCCGTGTAATACCTTTCCCACAAAGTGTCATAAAGCAATCAATATTTAGGTGTGTAACACCGGCAAAGCAAAGCAATCTGTTCCGTAGAACGCTGCAGACAGCCTAGCGAAAGAATCTTCTGGAGGCAATGTCCGATAGCTTCTGGCTTACAGAGATGGTTTAAAGCCTAGTTGCATTTGTAGTTTCCTGCAGCTCCAAGACAAACCTGTCACCATACAAAACCACCCCCAACAGTTTAGATGGAGTCACTCTTGGTAGGGATCGGCTCCAAAAGATCTTCTATTACAAGCTAAAATGAAACAAGGACCATCTTCTAGACTTAAAGCCATCTGGCAGAGACCAGCTCCCATCCAAACAGCCAATCTCTGACTTCTCAGAGATGGTCACTGCACTGTTATCTGTGGAGGAAAATCACTGGCCCATGCTACCTCTGGAACCAGGTCCAGAAATGGTAACAAAAATGAATCTCACAAAATATTTCAGTGTGAATAAGCCAGGACTATTCCCAAGAAATGTTGAGTGTGTAGTAGGCTGGTCACAGCCTGAGCAAAGAGCATCTGGCAATGTCCGATAGCTTCTGGCTTACAGAGATGGTTTAAAGCCTAGTTGCATCTGTAGTTTCCTGCAGCTCCAAGACAAACCTGTCACCATACAAAACCACCCCCAACAGTTTAGATGGAGTCACTCTTGGTAGGGATCGGCTCCAAAAGATCTTCTATTACAAGCTAAAATGAAACAAGGACCATCTTCTAGACTTAAAGCCATCTGGCAGAGACCAGCTCCCATCCAAACAGCCAATCTCTGACTTCTCAGAGATGGTCACTGCACTGTTATCTGTGGAGGAAAATCACTGGCCCATGCTACCTCTGGAACCAGGTCCAGAAATGGTAACAAAAATGAATCTCACAAAATATTTCAGTGTGAATAAGCCAGGACTATTCCCAAGAAATGTTGAGTGTAGTAGGCTGGTCACAGCCTGAACAAAGAGCATCTGTGGTGAGTTCCTCACAGAGCAGACTATCAAAACTCAGCCTTGTCTGTAGGCAGGTAAATAGTCTCAAGCAGGTGCCGCATAAGTATATGGTTAAGTGTACTGGAGATCTATAACCTCCCATCCCATTAGCGTGGAGAAAAGGAGCCTCAGGGGTGACCTCATCACTCTCTACAACTCCCTGACAGGAGGTTAGAGTGAGCTGGGGGTTGGTCTCTTCTCCCATGTAACAAGTAGACAGGATGAGAGGAAATGGCTTCCAGTTGGGGCAGGGGAGATCTAGGTTGGAGATCAGGAAGAATTTCTTTCCAGAGAGGGTTGTGCAGCATTGGGCCAGGCTGCCCAGGGCGGTGCTGGAGTCCCCATCCCTGGAGGGGTTTCACAGCGTGTGGGTGTGGAGCTGAGGGACATGGTTCAGGGACCCTGGCAGTGCAGGGGAACAGTTGGACTGGATGAGCTGAAAGGTCTCTTCCAGGCAGATGATTCTGTGATTCTGAGATTGTGTGATCCATGCTGCCAGATATGACAACTCACTCTCAACGAAATGGTAAAAGATGTTTCCTGTTTCACAATCTGCCTTTCAGAAGACAAATTTACAGGGTTTTTGGCCACTGATCCCTATACTGTTGTTTCAGGAAAATAATGCTGATACATAAAACAGACCATCTTTTTCAGGTACCGAACGCTGTCATTTGCCTTCAATAAGCATTGACTTTCTAGGAGCACAGGATGAACACTGATCTTGACAAACCTTTTTTCTTCGACATGCCTGGCCAGACTTTTCAAATCTAAGCAATAACAACTCAATAAAGCTGTGACTTCAGATGAAGCAAAGGTCCATGCTGTTTCATGCTACCTGCAATAAAGACAGAAGAATTTATCTCACCAGACGGGTAAGAGTGAGACAAGGAAAAAATGACAGCATAAAATCATATGCATTCATAACAGGGGGAAACTGATGTTTTATCATTGACTAGAGTTACAACAAATCTATTTTAGTATGAGCACTTCCCCGAACATTTCAGAGAATAATCTAGAACTCCCTGTACTCAGCAGAAGGGCCGAATTTGATGTGCTCCTCAGCTTGATATCCCTGGGGGTGGGTACATCCGACTGTTACTCTCTGAACGTTACAAACTCCTTGTTCATGACATCAGGGCAGTAGCCCAGCCTTGACTCAGCAGATGCTGGGAAGGTAGAGCCTACTGAAAGCTGGTGGTAATTGGACACTCATATACAGTGAAGTTCTTGGCAGTTAAGTTGCAGGAATAGGCCTTCATACCTTGAGACGTGAGAGACCTCACAAAAGTAGAAAAGGGTCATCTTTTAAATGTGATGTTACATCTTTTGTGAGACGATTTACATCGTAGGAAATACTGGCTTAGGTCTGCCACCTTGGTTCATGAGATGATATCCATTTCCCAAAAGTCTCCAACCCTCAAGAGTGAGAAAAGGGAGATCAAAGGTATTAGCCTGGTGCCTCATGCCACAGGTGGAAGTCTGCCTAAATCTGCAGACATCCTCGAGAAACAGATACATGCACTATCAGCTGCATAACTCGCTTCAAAGACACCTCATATCACCCCTGCCATGAAGATGTTCTCCAGCAGTGACCTAGAAAACTGCAAGAGTGCAAAGGCCACGTGTAGCCCGAGGCCTAGCCAAAGGGAATGTTAACTAGCACTTGAGCTAGAAGTTGGTGACTTTTACCAAGAGAACAAGTCACATCTTCCTGTCTGAGCACATTTTTAATACCAGGGTATCAGCTTGTGGAGTGCCTTGAAACTTCACCTCCTTTATCCTGCCCAGAACTTTTGAGAGTGATAGAAAATAACACCAAAGTGTTAGTCAGCCCTAAACTTGCGGCAAGGTAGAAGTTCTTTCTTCTTGCATGTCGATAAATAGATTAATTATGATAAAAGTTGCCATATAAATGATAAGCAGAACAAAGCTCCCTCAGCACTTCAGCTACTTGTAGCATTTCGTCCTTGGAAACAGAAACACAACATTCGGACAGCCAGGGGAGAACCAAGTTGTGGGGCTTTTCCAATACAGAACTCTGCTCTCTGCCTTCCATCCTGCTTTGCCACCTGCATTCAGTGGCATGAGAGCAAACTCAAGCAGCTGTGAAGGTGTTTGAAAACACCATAAAATGTTTAACATTTTATGACAGGTCCTTTTTTTCAAAGAACTATCTCCACTCCAGGTTGGCTTTATGACTTTCTCTGCTGCTTGTTATGAGGGAAGTTACTGTAGTGATAGGCACACTACGATCGCTTCGGATTAGACAAGTCAGAGCATGTTCAAAACCGCTGCGGTACTTTGCCCACTTTTAAAGCCAGTGAATAACTGACTGGCAATGATCCCAGCTGTGCCTTAGAAAACAGGGAGGAATTCCTGTTTT
The DNA here is from genome assembly GCF_000710305.1 of Buceros rhinoceros silvestris. Taxonomy (NCBI): domain Eukaryota; kingdom Metazoa; phylum Chordata; class Aves; order Bucerotiformes; family Bucerotidae; genus Buceros; species Buceros rhinoceros. Next base: position 122,650 of record NW_010427283.1, on the reverse strand, counting down.
GTTTCTGTCCTCACAGATCTTCCGTTAAGATGCTTTTCCACTTCTAAAACATTGCTTTGTTCCCTTTAGGAATAATTTTTTAGAAGTTTTTTAATGAACTGAGTGTCTGTTTTTCTGCCATTAACTTTAAGAAGAGGCTGGGTTGACTAACTCGGGATGTAGACCTTTCCACCTGAATCTGTTAAAGGTGGTTCTTACTTAACCAGTCAAAATCCCTGCATTAAAAAAGTGAAATTACAGGCAATATGTTGAAATTACAAGCAACCAGGGTGTGCAGCTTTCAGTTCCTCTATTCCTTCCTGAATTTAGAAACCAGAGAGGACACTGGGTCCCAGCTGCCATGTAATATGTGACCATAAACCAGTCTTTAGTCCATTGTTCCTACCAAAAATCAGGAGGACTTAGGTTCATGTTGCCCTAGGCAATGGCAGTCTCATGATTTACTGCAAGTTATCGAAGGATGAGAGCCTCAGGAGGAGTTTTATTCCCATTTGTAGTAATCTATAATTAGAAATGGGAAAAGGGGTTTGAACTAAAACAAATTAAAGAATTAAAACCTCTAAAAGAATTCTACAAAATTTTATGACAAAGTTACCGAGAAAATCACAAACAGAAGGTACCAGAAGATGCATAAAAACGATCCCAATCTCCTGAAATTTCCGTGTTGAAAGTATGTCTTAAACAGACAATGTCCTGCCCTTCAGGAACACAGAAGTCAAGGGATACACACTCAAAGGTATTTAGGCACCTGACTGCCTGTTTAGCTCCTGTTCAGTGAACGGCTCCATGTAACGCCCTGGATTTCGGTATAAAGGTCAGTCATGAACAGCTGCAGTCTGAAAGTCAAGTGTAAAGAATAAACTGGTCATTTAGGACACCTCGATACAGTTAATTTGTAGTCAACGTAACCTCATTTGCGTCTCCATCTCAGACACTCCCCCGACAGTACATGTTCCTCATCAGACCAGCAAAATGGCTTCATTTTAAACTCAAGCTCTAATTCTCATACAACTAAGAATCCGATTTGCAGATGAAGATGCTTAGGGTGGGTGAAAAGGATGACAGACAGCTGCATCGCAAATTGGTGACAAATTGGTGACAAAGGGAAAGACTCAAGGGTCCTTGCTTTCCGAGCCCACCACTGAGGTACACAGACATCATCACATCGAGGTTCAGGATCCCCTCCCCTCCACACAGATTTCTCTCCTAGGCTGATGTCAAGGTAATGGTGAAGACATGTTTTGCTTAATCACTATGAATATCCAAAAGAAACTTTCAGCAAAGTGAACTAATCAGAGCTCCCTAGGTAAACACCTCATCTGTCCTGCGTGATCTACTCACCAACAATTTCAAATCTGAAATTGAAAAGTTTCAGTTGTTACCTCAAAAAAAGTATTTCAAAATTCTTTGTAAATGTGTCTTTTCCCTTTGAAAAAGTTCAAAGTTTTAAAAAATATTTCACTGAGAATGCTGGGGGCTTTTCAGCTTTCATCTGACCCTTCTTCAGGTCACAATTATAATATAAAATTCTAAGTAATTTTAAGTATCTCTGGTTTGTATTTTTCTGCAATAGTGCCCCAGTTCCTGAGTATTTAGGGAGAATCAATTCCCTCAAAATCACACCAAAACCAGGCAACAGATCCCCTTCCATTTCTTCCTTTGAAACGTGAAGGCGATCCGTTTTTTTATACCCTTAAATTGATACGCTGAATTTCAGCTATTCCTCCGCTTCTTCTGGGTTTTGCCGTGTGTGTGGGCCACTTCCATACTCACATGCTTGATCTGCAAAAAGATTTACAAGGTGAAATAGATGCTGTACAATAAATGGTCTAAATTACTGTAAAGCTCTGTAAAAAGGTCCCCCACAAAGCCATAAAAATGATACATCTGCCCATGACATTCCTGGGCCTTTTCCATCCAGGCAAGCGGTTCTCTTACTGGAGCTTTTGTTCGGCAATAATTCATGCAAACCTCAGTCGTAAATATGCACTAATCGGTGTTGATAGTTGCTCTACTGGATCATAATTTTCAACCTTAACTTCCCTTTATCGTCGGGATTTTAGTTCGAATAGCAGAGACCAAATTATTTATAAGGAGATGAAAGAAATGTGTCCTAAGGAAAGATTATTCCAATGATAAGAAACCTTTGGAGAAGACACACTACAGGTGATCCTGCGTCTTAATTCAGCGTGGTGCAGACTCAGCAGATTTGTACAAAATTCTCTGGGGAAACTGATTACATAAATCAAGTGAAAAAAAATGAGTTTGCCTCATGCTAAACCCATGTGATGGATCCAGAAGAGCTGGAAAATAATGGAGTAAGAATGAATCACAGACGGAAGGAGGATATAGGATAATTAATAACAAGATGCTGTTTTGACTAATAATTCTGCTTATCGTGTTCGCACAGCAACAAGCCAACTCCAGTAATACTTTCCAGTCTGGCATGAATGCTGAAAGTTCAAACGTGGCGGTCTAAATATATGAAGTGGGAGATTATTTTGCCTAACTTTATCAAAAAGTTTATTATATTCTGTGGGATATTGCCCTATAATTAATCGCTAGACAAAGACAGTCTCCCGGGAAGGCAATTCAGAACTGAGAACGAGTGGAGGCAGAAGCACTGAAAATTAATTCAGCAGAAGAAAGGGCAAAGTTTCAGGCTTACTCCTTTCAACTCATTTGCTTTCATAGTATTTCCTACTTGGTCTTTTTTTCTTCTCATAGTTTTACGTTATTTCCTTCTCTACCAGTGATTTGATTTTTTAGTGCTAGGCAGTACAGCAATCTACTGTGCCTTACACCATCAAATTCATTACTGAGGCAATTTGGCTACAGAAAGACAGCCAGGAAGATTGAGACCTCATTTTTGGTTATATTTAATCAGTTTAGAATCAAAGGTCGAGAGAAAATTGGGGGGGGAGGGCGGGGGAGTTCTAAAACTGATTAAAAGTCAGTGGTTTTGTCTTGAAAATTAGTGTTTGGACCCAGAATTAGGTGTTTCAAAGGAATATGCTGACTTTATAGAATGGGCGAGGACAGAACACAATGGACCACATCCAGCTGAAGAGCTCCTACAGACGTATATATATATATGTACTGATATATTTGAAAGAGCTTCTTATTTTAGAAACTTGTGATATGAGGCAAAAAAATGATTTCAAGATGCTGTAATTACATGAAAAATTGACACATGGAAGAGAATTAATCCTTCAGACCTCTACTGAATACAACCTCCACAGCATCAACATCTTTTGTCCAGGGGTCCTCAGTCAGCAGTCGGTGGAGTCAAGGGCACAATTAATCTCATCCTAAATTAAACTTCTGCAATGGATGGCCTAAACCACACCCTAAGAAATCCTTTCATCTCTGTATTGTTTATGCATGAAGGCTGGGATGACACATGCCTCCAGCTTGTACCTACACTACAGATACCTAAAATCAGATAAATCCTATTTATCAGAGATATCATCCCAGCTCCCTTATATACCTATCTTGAATGTGAGGAATTATCTTCTGGAGGTATCTATCTTTATCCAGAACTCATTAGCTTAGAGTAATTATGAATTTAACAAATTCCATGAAGTTTTACGGCATGAATTAAGTGAGATGAATCCAGGAGCAGAGTGTGTATGTGGTTTGGCTTTGGGGGGGTTTACGTGCAATAAAGTGTCAGACGTAGCCAAGGCTCTAAAAATATAATTAAAACTCTGTCACCATTAAAATACTGACTTAATTTAAAGAACTGTGTAGGGACCATATGTGTTGTTTCACATTTACTCCGAGTATGAGATTTGCTGTGCCCAAGGGTGCCACAACAAATGTGAAGGGAGTGAAAAAGGTCCTGCTAAATAAGAATCAGGGCTGCTGTGATACAAGAGATCTAAATGTCAAGAAACAGGCATTATGGAAGTTGGGAAAAAACAGGATGAGTCAATCCCCAAGGTGAAAGAATCCAGCCAGATTAATCAATTGAGTCCGCAAAGACTGGAATACCCAGAGTATCCCTATAACATAAAACCAGACATGAAAAATTGCGGTAATATTTATTGTGACTGAACGAAAAGGTTAAAAATGAGCCATAAGGAAATTATGACATTGTCTGCATTGCCAAACTTGGAAATCTTATTGCAAGTAGTGCTTAGTATCTGTTTTTTACAGCCTTCTATCTTGGTGATTCCATGGAACTTGTGATCTTTTCTGGATAATTTTTGAAAAAAACAAAGCCCAACATTTCACAAAAGAGATTACCAAAAAAAGGAGGAACAACTTTGATGAACAAAAATTAATTTGCAGCAGAAAATTCTAACATTTCAGAATGCGCTTTCATGCCAAAATAGGTCAATACCAAAGTCCAGAGAGCTTTTGCGATAAGACATGGTGGTAAAAATTGTCTTTCAGAACTGGATAATGCTTCATTTTGAGTCTGTTTTTCACGTTGCTAAGACTTAACTTCATTAGCAACCTCCTCTTGGAGCTTCTTCAGTAAGGAGATCTCCCCTGTAATGTGTGGACTCCTAAATTCTGATAATTTTTCCATGAGACAGTCCGGAGTGTCTTCCAACATATCATGAAGATGAGCAACAGGCTGGTATCACCAGAGCTGTAGCCCTACAGCTGTGTGGTGGCCCTGCTTCAATGAACGAAAGGGGGGAAAAAAGCCACCACATCAGAGTTATGAGGGACACACTACTACAGTCCATGGCCATCAGCTAACAGAAACGTTAAAACTGTTCCGAACTATTTTGGTTGAGGAAAACTGGTTTGCAATCTCATCTACCCAGGGTATGATCAAAATATTTCAGTAGCGTTGATATTTCCCCGTAGAAAACTTCACTTGCACATGAATTGTATTAAACTTTGAAAATGTAGAGCAGCTGTCCTGGAAATGACTCTATGCTCGTTTTAAATGTGCAGGCTTTCATTAATATCTTCAGATATGAGTGACTGACGTGGTTTTCAATGCTATGAGTCGATAAAATTCATCCTTTGAGAATTCCTATGGATAAATCGGTAGTCCCGTACACAGGCAAAGAAAGAGAAACCATTAAGGACAAAAACGACAGAAATATAAACCGAGAAATGGCAAAGCAACAGAAATACTGAACTAAGATGAAATGCTGAAATGAGTTAGTGTGAATTGGCACAAATTGGAAGTCTGCAGCATTGCTCCACCTTACACCAGCTGAAGAGGGGGGGTCATTAGAACTTTCAGGGTAACGGGGCATACAGGCTACACACATCACAGCGTATGTTCTACTGCGTGAATAATTTTGTGTGTTTAGTTCGCAAACTGGTATTTTCCAACCGTAAAGCCCTTCTCAGGTGCATTCAAGGGATCTGTTTCTCTCAGGCTATGAGGGTAAAACACGGTGAATAAAGCATAAATATATTTCATTTTTCTTTGGTTTTTCTTCAACAGTTGCTCTCATTCTGCACAGCGGCAAAAGGCAGATGCTCAATGGGAGCGGAAGAAAAGACTGTGTTATTTTAGATTTGGGGTTATATCTCTGTTGGGTTTTCCAAAAGCTGAGTTGCCGTTGGAATTAGCCCGGTTTCTGAAATAGCTCTGCCAAACAGAATCTCAAGGCAGATGTCTCCACCACCCAGACGGAAGATGTCAGGAGCTGGACTAGCAACGTGCTCCCTGTCTGCAGTTTGGTGAAAGAGAAAACAGAGAGCAAAGCAAATTTGAGGACAGTACCCACTATTGAAATTGCTTTTCCTCAAAAGGCACATTTCAGGCATAAAATAACAACAACCATTAATTCCTCACTAGTTACCTCACTTCCACAGGTATGATTTTCCAAGAGTCTGCTCTGGATGTCGTTTTTTGTTAGGAGAGGAGAGGAGAGGAGAGGAGAGGAGAGGAGAGGAGAGGAGAGGAGAGGAGAGGAGAGGAGAGGAGAGGAGAGGAGGAGGGCTCATACCCATAATCACTTAGCTGGTGTATACAGTAACTCTCACTTATAGAGAGACTGAAGACACTTTGCCGAACTACAGACCTCCTGTATGGTTTTATCTTCCATTTCTCACCTCCTAACTGGAGCTCAAGACTTTCTCCCGTTCCCATATCTCTGTTTCCACCATAAGTTTGAACTCTGC
>NW_010427283.1:104378-116320 GCF_000710305.1 Buceros rhinoceros silvestris | reverse complement strand
GCGATTCTGTAAGTGCCGTATTCCTGTCTCTGGTCCACAACGCACACGCTTTTTCTCTTGTAAGCTCTTTCCTAATGCATGTCCAAAGACAGCTCATTCAAGTTAGTCAGGCAAAGCTGGAGACCAGGGATCCCAGCAGGGGATGGTGAGCAGCCCACAAAATATGCTAATGTTCGTCTATCCGCAGAGCAATAAGAACACATGGCAGATAGTTAACCCAAGAAAGTCACTGGGACAATCTGTGAAAGCTATGTCACTGGGCATGTGGGTGGGTGGGTGGGTGGAAGCAAACCAAGGTCACATCTCAGAAACACAAAGCAACATCAACAGCATTGCAGCAATACTAAGACGAAAGATAAAGGACAGCCGGCATCGTTTCATGGAAATCTGAGGGTGCTTCCTGCTTTTCAAGGAATACAGCAACATCACTAGCTACGGGGAACGAGAAAACATATTTCTCCTGCAGGCAGGTGGGGGAAGTTATGCCCTAAATGTGATGCAAAATACTACTTGTTTGGGCAGCCCAGTATCAAACGGCCTTCCAGAAGGGATGCGAGCCGGTGGACCTGACAGCTACGACCAGCCCTGCATTTGCAGGCAGTCTTCCTCTTGCAGCACGGATCCAACGTAAGTGTTTCCATTCGTATCCAGTATACACCTCGCTCTGGATCTCGGCGATGGTTACAAGTGGTAGATCTGAGTCACTCCTTGGCTTGCTCCGTTCTGAGGTCAGACACAAAAGCATAGTTGCCCAGGGAGACAGGTAATCTCAGACATATCACGATAAAATCTACTCTCGTTATTTTTACTTAGAAGGCTTTGAGAGCTCGAGGGCTGTGTTAAGCCCTTCTACCTTGAGCATTTCACTGGAAAACACGGACTGAGAGCTCAGTTGCTCTACAATTTCTCTGCAGTCAGGCCTTAGAGAGCTGAACTACGGTATAGAAACACCTCTTCCTTCATTACTTACAAAGAACCCTTAGGGTGCTTATTCTCCTTTGTAGATGGCTTTTAAGGTTGGTATCGCAAAAGGAATTAATTTAATTACTCACTGTATTAGGAGACCAGCTATCTCCGGTTCATGCTCACTTCATGCAATGTTCTTAGATGCATTTTATGTCCCAAATGGCAGCAAACTCCCATGCTTTGACATTGAAATGAGCCTCAGTTCCTGTCTTCAAGCCACTGAACCCTAAAACAGATTTTCCAGATGAGAAGCGGCTGTTAAAACCTCTGTCATTATCACTGAAGATCTTGCCTATAACATCACTAACGTCTAGAAATTTACTTCAGTTCCTAAGAGCACAAGGCTGCTGGAAGTTCTGTGTCACAACTACCATTATACGTGTTGGGTGTCACCTAAAAGAACACTGGATGCCTCTGTTTAGGCAAATCTTATTTAAACTGTCTAAGCTTTTAGTTTAGCCAGTGGAGATAGAGCCAGTGGAGTCCAAAGAGAGGTTTACCTGGCCAAGTAAGAGGGCTAAGTTCATCTTCCTGTGAGAGAAGCATCTATGACTGTTTGAGATGCTCTAGTGTAGGCGGGACATCTGAATGAAGTTGCTAGATGTGTCCCAGCGCCTACAGGAAAGCTGTGCCTTTCCAGAATTGAGGTCAAACACCATACGTCAACTCCAAGGACAGAAGATACTTGTGAGTGGGCAACTGAAGGAACCTGTGCGTAACTAATACGAAATGAACTGAAGAATTCTCTAGATTTCATACGTGCTTGCAGCCATCCACGTTTTTGTGTCTCCATCTGCAGCCTGAGCCCCAGCTCAGGCAGGGACCCCCTGGATTCCTTCTCGCAAACCTCCCCGTGAACAGCAACCAGCATGCTCTCGCTACACCTGCACACCTTTTTTCAGACCCTTCTGTGCATTTCCTGAGAAAAATCTACCAGATCCTTCCAGAAGTTTCAAGCCTGTTTATCTCTGAGAGCAGCACAGCGCAGGATGGAGATAGGGTCTCTCTGGGTCCCTTGATGGAGACCGGCTGGCTGTGTTCACGTCATGAGGAAAGGACTTCAGCCAAGCACTGCAGCTGGGGGACGCACTTTCCAAATAATACTGTTCTCTCCAGAGCCCCGGCTGCTTCCCTCCCCTAGCCTGACTCCAAACACCCAGGCACAGGTGGCTGGCAAAGCTCAGAGCAATCTGATCAGCGGTGACCAACGCAGAGTCCTGGAAGACCTTGGCAGATGTAAATGCAATGGATAGAGGTGTAACTGGTGGTGGGGCATTTGAAACAGGAGCTACTTGACTGAGGCTCACACACCTTACTGGAGACTTGGAAAGTCTGGGGAAATAACTTGTGAGAACTTTTTTAGGGTTTTTTTTCTTTCTGTGTTTCTTTTTTGTTTTGTTTTGTTTTTATTTGAGTAAAGCAGTTTGCGCTCTGTTTTCTTCTCATGTGCACAGCCCAATGTCAGCCTGATTAACAATGTCAGTGGAGGACATGAATTCAGAGAAAGGTTTTCCTCTTTGCCTGAGATGGGGCTGCGGTTCTTTCTCCACAGTTAGCCACAGTTTTGACTGTGACAGCACCCAGCTGGCTACACTTCGTGATACTGCTTTCCTTCTTAGTGGGTGGCTTGAAGTGTCAGACTGGGGTGGAATCAAGGCCTTGGATGACATGCCAAAGACTTATTTTAGCTGCAATGAGCTCAGAGTAGCTCCCTTTGAAATGCTGGAGGAGCAGATGATGACTGTGATGTAACACGATCTCTCTTTATCAACCTGGAGGATCGAAAGCAGTGCTGGTGTCCCCCTTTTGTAATGGGAAGCTGTACTCCCTGCGCTTTGTAGAACAAACTTTCTCCAGTTCTCTTCCCACCTCATTTTCCAGCAATTTCTTTGTGAGATTCCCCCTCCACCATCCCAGCTTCTCCAGCCACTGTTGTTTCTCACCTTCCTCACCCTTCCCCAGCATCAACACCTCAGCATCCTGCCCCGTCATTGGGTTGTTTTCAAGATTCTACATCAGACAAGTCATTCAGAGAGAATGATGTGGGCTTGGTTCAGTCATCTGTGCACTGGTGTCTGGAGACCTTTGAGACATGTAAGGTGTCTTGAGCACTTGTACCTGGCAGATTTGATGTCAGTCTTGAGTTCTTGTAGAGCAACAGATGGAAGCCAGAAGCTGCTCTGGGACATCTTAAATGGCATTAGATTCCTGTCATGGGCAGTTCGATTGTGTATCCTTCACATACCCAGTAGAATGCAGCTTAGCACTTCACATTTCTGGGAGAAACTGTTGGCTAACTGGTAGCTGTCACAGTAAGAGTGGTCTGTAACCACTCTGAGAGGAAAATTAGTATCTTAACCAGTGGAATTTTCCATGTATTCATCTCTCTGTACAAAATAAAATACCAAATCACAAACTGGCACGTCAAGGCTTTCCACCTACCAGCACTAACCTGCTAGAACTTCCTTCAAACTGTCTCTTTTACTGTTAATCTCTAGTGGAATTGGCTTTGCAGCAAATTGCATTTGTTCTCCTTTGTGTCATCACTGGCATCTCAGACATCAATACTTCAAACTCTCTGTGCCTTCATTTCCCATTCTTCTGTCATTACTACTTCTTTAAGCTCCGATCCACCAACCCGCTTCAGCGAGCACTAAATCCTCATAAAGTTCTTGTGTCTGCATACTTGGTTTAATAGGGGCAGATTTAGGCACACACGTTACATAAAGGAAAATTCATGCTTAAAAATGGTTTTTAACTGATGACCGAGAAAGGAAATTCCTTGGGGTCAAGTCTGTCTTTCATCCTGCGAGGACAGCACACCAGCGTTACAAAGTCTGCAGCCTCACGGCATCATAAACAGCAAAATATTATTCTTACGTTTCAGAGGGAGCAAAATGCCGCTCAGAAGGATATATATCTGTTACCCAAGGATGTACTGCACGTTCTCTGCTGCGTGGTTTTGGGACAGCTTTGAATTTCTCGAATTAGGGGGTCAATGTCTCTAGAAACTCAGTTCCATGGGCTAATAAATCTCTCTGTTCATGGGGTTTATCCCGGACGAAGCGCAGTCCATATTAATCTCATTACATTCCTCCCTTGCACGATCCCGTGTCTCCGTGTGGTTTTAAACACCCCAGCAAGCACACAGCTGTACGCGTTTCTTCGGGGATATGAATGCCGTCCACAGATGTTTGCTGTCCACGGCGGGTAAGCGAATGTGACAATGAAAGTTCTGACACACGCTGAAATTTGGGGTAAGTTTAGTACTTTTTTTTCCTTGCCACTGGACGGCTAATAGTATCATGAATGAACAGACAACTGGGAGTATTGTTGACTTTTTCTTTCATTTTTGGGCCCTTCAGTAATTTTTTTGGCATTCATTTTGATCAAAACCACCAAAGTCACTTTGGTCCAAATCCCCTCCGGGAATGCCCGGATCCCCATATTAGTTTAGCTTTGCTTATTAGTTCATACCTCTGCACAGCAAGGGCTCAGCCTTTCATCTCAGCCCTTCCGCTTCCTCATTATAGGGGGATTAGTCAAATCACATCAGCAAATGGATCCGCATCGCTGGCCCTGAGGAGTGTGAAACCTTCCTAAGGAAGAATTTTAGGATATGACTCTGAGTCAGAAGACTGGCTTCTTGAAAAAGAATTAACTAGAGCTGCGTGAAATCTCAGAGGTTTTGCAACATCTGAAAAAAAAGAAAAAAAGAAAAAAGAGGAAAAATTTTTAAAAGTTGATGCTTCAGCATTTTTGGCATTTCTCAGAGACTTTGTTTTTGGTGAACTCGCAAGAAAGGCTTTGAGTTGTACTTTGCAAGTCACAGCTATGTTTTTTAGAGGAAGGAAACTTCATTGCCAGCTTATTGGTTGGGGTCTGTAGAGGTCAGCGAATTTCCAGATGTGCCAATGGTTTCTGGACAAACACATCTATGTTTGTGCTTTGCTCCTGCAAAATGAGGGACGATTATTCTTTCTCATTTCTTTTGATGGCAAAGCCCTTCAAGCTTTAAGTGCTCTTACTTTCAGTTCCTGCACTGCCGAACAGCGAGAAATCTGTGTATCAGACACGGCACTGAAAGGTCATTATTGTACAGTTAAATAAGAAAATCAACACTTCGACCCAAACACAATCGCAGTTTTGCTCCTTTTGACAGCTCCCTGATTTCTCATTGCCATATTAGGCCAGGTTTGAATTCAGTGACAATGCCTCCACACAGGTCATCTCTTCCTACGCGCGCGCGAAGACTGGGACAAATTTATTATTAAACCTCAAAATTCTGGACTTGCTCGAAAAGGAAGTGACTCTGAGGAATGAGACAGGGAAAACCCTTTCTGATAAAATCAACACTGCATCAGTTCTCTCACCGAACTTTCCATTTCTTTTGGATGTTGTAAAATCAGCACACAAGAAACTGGATGTGGCCTGAACCTGGACTTTTGCCTGTCATTTGTCAGCGTTACCAGCAAGGAAAAAAAAAAAAAGAAAGAAAGAAAACCAGGAATTAGGAAGAAGTAGTTTTATTGCTTTCATAAAGCCTCATGAGGCTCCTTCAGCTTGGAGAGCTTTCAAATGCTTTTCTGTAGCTCTTACGGACTGTAGCAACCAGTTGGAGATGCAGAGCGTTGTTGAAGGGGGAGATGCTGGGAATTTTTCCCACCTATTGGCTCAGGATGAGGTAACTCACCCAACTAAGAACAACATTGGGTTTTCTAGGTGGCCTCTGTCAAGCGTGACTGCAGCTCTCCCTTGTACCTCATGCTGAGTTTTATATCCAAAGAATTAAAACGGTGAGCCTGACTCATTCCTCCAAGCTGGCATCCGCCACCAGGTCTGCGGAGAACAAAACCCCGTCAGTCTCAGCGCCGTCTGCTGATAGCAAGGTAGCGCCGACCGCCTCAGCCCTGCTTGCAAAACCTCATGTTTTCTCGCTGCTGTTGTGTTTCTGTTACCACCCCCTACACTCCCATTCCCCCTTCACAGCTCTGTTTTTAAATGACTCCTTCTTTGACGAAGAGAGAGACTCCTGTTCGCTGCCTTGACAAGCCCCGTGAGTTTTACTAAGTCATTCACGAGTGTCACTTACCCCATGTGGGTGGCCTTGAAGGCAGACAACCAGCAACACCAGGCAATGTACATTAGGCAATGGGCTTCATAATCCCCCTTTTTCCTTCATCTCCTTCCCTCTCTGCCACTCTGGGCCCCTTCTGCTGGCCCAGGCCCTAACAAAATTATGTGTTTCGTTGGACCATACCTCTAGGCACAGTAACCACATTCTCTTGCTCTCTCGTTTCATCTGCATCTCTCTTCTGGCTGCAGTTATAATCCGGTGGGTAGGAATGGGAGAGACTGTGGCTTTGAATTCTTTGGCTCATTTACCCTAGTGCCTGGAAACCTCTTGCCAGTGCATCTCATGTCTGTCTTTCATGCTGTAAAATGACAGCCCCAAAGGCTGGCGCTCTGCTCAGCCAGAGGAGGAAGACAGCACATGAATCAGCATCTCTGTACCATCTCCTGAGGAAGGAGATACCACACACGTCCTCGGTCATGGCTCACAATAACAGTTTGTTATCTCTGGCCCAATTCAGCTTGTGGCAATGGGTTCTTGAAAGCCATATTCATTTCCAGTTGCAATGACCTCTCTCTCAAAGAGTGTTTTCTCTGATTAGGAGTCTATGCAGATGCTCAAATCATTTCATTAAGGCAGGAAATAGGATGGGTTTGGGAAAGGGTGGGGAAGGAGAGGGAAAACCAACAAAAAGCAACTTAAAAAAAAATTATGCAGCTTCTGGTGGGCTAGTGGACAATTACAGACTTGGTTATACACATGCTTCACACCTCAGCTACCTCATCCTGGCATTGTTTATCAGGACTCACTGATGAAAAAAACAAATTAGCACATTAAAATAGACAGGTTCCTTTCATAGGTATCCACACCCACACAAGTACAGACAGAGTCATGAATCGTATCTCCCTGGCCTTGTATGTTGGCGAGGAACAATGATGAGATTTATCCGACCTGAGGGAAAGCACACAGCTCCCCTTAGGAGAAACTACAGTGTCTGCTGGGCTGGGAGCATCATTGCACCAGTGGAAGAGGCAGAGAGGGAGCTCGTGATGAAGGTAGAATACTAGACTGCTGGAGTCATAGCTCAAACTCACAGGGAGGACGAGCTTCATCAGAGTGTGTTTCATACACAGACCTCAGCTCTCATACACATTCTCAGATCTCAGTTCATAACCCAGGTTCTCATTTCGTTCGATACTGACAAATAGGATTCATTCATCTGACCCACGTTGAATAAAGGCTTTAAGATGAGATGAGTTTCTTCTTAGACTGTATTGATCATGCTGTCTAGATTCTTAGTGAAAACCACATATGCTGGGGTCACCAACTCTGACTGTAACATTTACTTCACAGCAGGATTCTCTGTTTAGTTAGCGATCATATTTGGGAATCACAAACGTGGTTTTAACCTGGCTGGGGTGTAAGAAAAATCTTCAATGGGCTGTCAGGTAACGAGAGAACTGTGTAAGAACATCTTCGTCTTTCAAGTGCATCCTCTCACTTGACCAGTCAGTATCCCTCTTTCCCAGTGCAGTGGACACAGACCCAAAGCTTACGTGACTCTGTCTCTACACATTGATCGTGATCCTGGCTTTCACCTCCTGAAACAGCAATGCACAGGGTTTGTGTTCGCACATTTAACTAGGGCATGAGTGATGGGAAAGCAAGACAGGAGGCAAAGATGAACCCAGACATTTCTTGGGTGAAAATGGGAAGGAGCGGTGGGGAAGTAAGGATGAACATGAATGGTGCCCATTCTGGGGTATCTTTTCTGTCCATCAGCAGAAATCTCCTCCTTCTGATGCAAACATGGAGTATATTCTCAGGCCATGCACTGTAGTAGTAATAAAAAAGTGAGTATTTTGAGGAATTCTTACACTTTGCTTGCACCAGTCATTTTTCTCATCTTGTACTGATCAAAACTGCTCTGTAATTCTTCATATTTCATAGCTGCTTAGCAGGTGTCCAAGTTTATGACATCGCTGAAACATCCAATCACCACAGACTCTCTGAAACTCATTTAGAATAATATGAAAATAATTTAATCAGCTTCAACATGCCAGGAAACCAATACCCTGTCAGAGGGTGAAATCCATGCTGCCAGCTGTCAAGAGGCTCTGGATTTAGAATATAGTAAAACTTTTACAACCAAACCCTAGAGCCAAATTCCTTCCATCATTCGTTTTTTCAAGGAAGCAACCAGTAGTCAGCTCTGAGGCACAGATTTATTGAGAAGAGGTTTCAAACAGATAAATACGTTAATAAATCCTGTTCATTTATTAGCCCAGGAATATTATGGACACGATGCCCTGGAGAACTTAAAATGGAGAATTCGAAATACTGCACATCCTAAGACTAGAGGACATCAGAAATCCAACAGGACTCTGATGTCCTAAGCAAAAAAAAAAATGGGGCAGGATTTGTTCCTTTCTCTGGGGAACAGTCAAACACGGGTACATATTATCATATTGCTCTACAACTTCCAGTCACTACACTAAGTGCTCTTTATGTGCATGGATACCCATGAATTGTCCCATAGATCAGGTAAAAAACTGATTGGACACAGAAGAAAGGAATAGTGTGTCCATCTAAGAAACAGGAAAAGAGGCAGAAAGAAATTAGATAAGTTGACTAAGAGACTGGATGAGGTCAGATAAAATGACTAAAGGCATACAGCTAAACCTCTGCTGTCTGAACCCACACTCTTTAAGCCTGAACATCAGCGTGTCCTTCCTTGTAAAAGCTGAGAAGCCATCGTTCCTTTTCATAGTATAAGAGTGGAGAAATTAGGGAAAAAAGCTCTTTAAATTATTTAAATGATTTTGGAGATACATCATTTTAGCAAAGACAAGATATTCCATCATCCTTGAAAAGATGTGGAATTGGAATCTTTTGGTAATAAGATTAACGCTATTTCATGGGAAAAAACCCTTTTCACTTTTCTAAGTGCATATTATACAGAAATATATATAAATATGCTCCTCCTTTTGGACTAGTTAAGTGCAATTCCCTCAGTCTGCCCTCATGGGCCATGTTAGCTGCACTTCAGATTTGTCTTGCTGCTCTCCTCTGAACTCTGTATAGTTGGTTCACCTCTTCTTCTTGAAATCCAGTGGCCAATACTCAATTCAGTAGTTGTCTGAGACATTCACCCCCTGCCCTCCTCTTCTGCCAAGTAAACCTTTAGTTACCTAGTGCACGGCAAGGTTTTATATGCTTTGTTGATACAGGGCTTATGACTTCTATGACCTCTACAAGACCAACAACCTCACTGCAGTGGTTTGATTATATTTATTTATATCTGTGTGTACAACAATTTTATGCTCTTGTGTTTAATCTGATGAGAAAAAAAGACATTTACCGTTCCTTAAGAGTAGTTTCAGTCTATAAGATGCCTCAAAACTAATCCTAATGTTCTCACATCCCCAAAACTAATCCCATTCTCAAGTGGTTTTATCACTCAGAACCTTATGAGACATGATCTTAACAAACAAATCAACTAGCTGCATAACTGTGTTATTATATGCGTGTAAAACCCACTGAAAGCTGAGATTTAAGAGCGTGCATAGGGTAACCATGTGTTTATGTGCTTGCGAAATGAGGTCTTTAGTTCAATTCAGAACCTGTAAGAGGAAAAGCTTTTCCATCCATGGTTAATGTAG
The DNA here is from genome assembly GCF_000710305.1 of Buceros rhinoceros silvestris. NCBI lineage: Eukaryota > Metazoa > Chordata > Aves > Bucerotiformes > Bucerotidae > Buceros > Buceros rhinoceros. Next base: position 106,618 of record NW_010427283.1, on the reverse strand, counting down.
GCATCACTGCGGGTGTGTGAATGAGGAGGTGCATATCTCTGTGCGTAGTACCAAGGGGAGGGGAAATGAGCACTCATTTCACTTGTCACCTCCACCACACTAAATATTAATATCCGTTTCACTCTCTTTTCCACCGAGGTAGAACTTACCTCTGGATTCCTTTACCACCACTTTAGTATTTTCTTTAACTTTCAATACACTGTTAACAATGATTTGCTGATGGTGCTCTCATAAAGAACGAAATAAAATCAACTTCCAGGAAAGGAGGTTGAGAATTTGGTTTTTTTCAGTGAAAAATTGTACCCTACTTTATTCCAAGCAACTTCATCTCCTCTTGTCTTTCGTGGGCTCTCAGATAACTTGCTATACAGCCCTGAATATATTTTCATGCATTTCACAGTGGCTAAGGAAATTCCGAAGGTAGTGTGTGTGCGTACCAGAGCACACGATTGTACTGGAATGGGCTGACACAAGTGGGGGAAAGATAAAAGAACGTAATGTTATATAGATCTGTAGGGCAGCCCGGGAGTACTAGCTGTTAAGATTGTTTTAAACCTTTAAAAAATGTTGCTTTGTCTTTCAAATTTTGTGATTATATTTTCTGAATTTTATTTCACACGATTGTACTGGAATGGGCTGACACAAGTGGGGGAAAGATAAAAGAACGTAATGTTATATAGATCTGTAGGGCAGCCCGGGAGTACTAGCTGTTAAGATTGTTTTAAACCTTTAAAAAATGTTGCTTTGTCTTTCAAATTTTGTGATTATATTTTCTGAATTTTATTTCTTCCCTCTTCCCTCCCTTCCCTTCCCTTCCCTTCCCTTCCCGTTGTGACTGGCTATGACAAACACCGGGAGTAAGAACTAGGGACAAAATCCTGGAACTAACAGGCAGTGGCACAGGGGTGAGGACTGCCTAGAGGCAGGAGAATCTCTGTCTGCTGAAAACCACTGCACTCCCGTGGTGTCCTCTGTGCCTCCAGTGCCTCTGTGACCTGCTGAGCAAAGGCCACCCTACCTGGAGCAGGGATGAGAGCGCCCCTCTCCAGGAATTCAGGTGTTACGCTACAAACCCCAGGAAGATCCGTGTGGGTGCCCATAGGCGGCAACATGCCAAATTTTATTATTTATCCCACCCCCCCGCCCTTTTTTTCATAATTAATTGGAAACTGCATTTGAGAGCGCCCCTCTCCAGGAATTCAGGTGTTACGCTACAAACCCCAGGAAGATCCGTGTGGGTGCCCATAGGCGGCAACATGCCAAATTTTATTATTTATCCCACCCCCCCGCCTTTTTTTAAATAATTAATGGAAAATTGCATTGGAGCAGCACTAAAAGGACCATCTTATGGTTGCAACATCAACATTAGAACTGCCAAAACTAAGACAGTCTGAAATCTCTTTCATCAGCCCTTTCAAACATACCTGAAGCAGACTTTACCGTATGACATAGTGCTGTTTTCTCCCAGGATACCTTTCCCTCAGTGAGAACAGTAGATGCAAGGTCTACAGCTGAAGTGAGGCAATTAGCACACGAGGTTGCCACTTTTACCACCCTTGCCTCGTTTGTGGCAGAAGTTGAGAGTCGTTCCCATAAATTAAACCCTGCCTTCGGGATTGGACTCTGCCTCTTCCTCCAGCTGCTGGATGACTCGGGCAAAATTGCTCAGTACAAACTCCACACAAGTGGTCACTCATGCGGGGGTTTTGTGTCATGACTTGAGTTTTTGAAGTCTGATAGGAAGATGGAGAATAGGCACGATTCAGATGATCTCCCTCAAGCCCCTGACATAGCTTGCAGCACCTTAATGAGGTACTGAGCACTCCTAAGTGCAACTGAAGTCAAGGGAAATGTCTTCAAATAAATAAATAATGTGGGATTTATCTGCTTTAGTCCCTCTGGAGGGTAATTCATCTTATCCCAAGATAATCATCCAAGACATATTAGATGAAGCACTTCTGAATGTGCTTGTTTCTCCCCACAGACTATGAGAAAATGAGTAGCTCAGAGAGAGAAGTTATTTTTAGACAGATGAAGTTGGATGAGATTAATAAGGTATAAAGGCTTAAACCTTTGCCAAAGCAGGCGCTCAGAGCTCAGCCCGGACACCAAAATAACCAGATACTTTTCATGTTAATCTTAATCCATTTATCAGGTTCCCATTAGTAAAACAAGGTTAATGTTCCCATCTCAGAGGGATATTCTGAAGATGATTAACATTGGAAAACCACTCAGGAATG
>NW_010427283.1:80104-104259 GCF_000710305.1 Buceros rhinoceros silvestris | reverse complement strand
CAGGAGGAAACGAACTGTTCTGTCTTGAGAGCAGCCTTTGGACTACGGGTAGAAAATATGCTCTGGAAGCAGCCACTGCCCAGTAAAGCTAAAATTCTGTAACGAATTGCTGCTGCTATCTGGGCACAGTTCTCACCATGGGAGGATCCCACTTAAATACAGTAGGCTGCGATATCACTGAGTTGCAAGATAACGTGTAATAAAAGGGAGAAAGGTAAGGTTTCACAAGCAGCTTTTATTTTGGCTTATCTTAATTACAGAGAAATTCCCTTTGCAACTGCTGTCCCATCGATATTTTTTCATATAGATTTGTGTGCTTGTGTTTGTGTGTGCAATATAGAACAATTTATGAGTGTATACGTGAACAGGGAAGCAAAAAAATACTCCAAATTCTTTCAGCTTCTAGACACTTTTCTTTCTTTCTTTCCAGGGAATAAAGTGCTGAAAGTGTCCCGTTTTCTAAAATGAGCAAAATAAAGGAAAAAGAAAAATTTTAAAAAAATTTATAAATTCAGGCGTGGTTAGACGTTTCCAAAAGAAAAGCTTTAAATGCTATTAGTAAAAGGGATTGGTGTATCTCAAATTTCTCAGTCACTGCTGAAAACGCTTATCCTGTCATTGTAGACATTGTGAGTCTCAGTGCCTCTTTTTTTATTTTCATATATATATATTTATTTATTGTTAGTAAATTCAGGTTCATTAAGGCCTGGATTCCAAAGCAATGTGAATAACTCCCTCCCCCAAATACTAGGAATAAAGACTAGTAATAAACCAGAGAATTAATGGTAAGTGCACTTATTACCATGGAAACACAGCCAAAACAAATACTAGGTGGTTCTGATTCCCAGAATTCACACATGCCAATACAATTATCCTGCCGAGTTACCCACAGCCCCAGCGATCCTACGCGAGCGACGTGCCCGTACAGCAGCGATACTCCTCTCCGTAAGCGTGGTGTGAACTCTCTCCTGCTTTTCAATCTCTGCTGAGGTAATATCGACCAGAGTATTAATAACAGCATTCATCTAAATTTGGAGTTGAAGGGACAGGGGAGAAGACTGGGTGGGAACAGGGCGATTTCCGTTTGTTTTGTCCTGTTTCTATGCTCGTACGCGTATTTGTCTCCGACTGCCGGGATGTTGCCATAGTGACCTTTGATAAATCCGTGTTATGGATGCTGTGAAATATAAAGCCATGCCGCATTTCAGGGAGTCTAAGTTCACGGAATAAAGCAGGGGGCTGGGAGCTCCAATGGTATACGGGTCAGATTTAGTGCTCTCCTCCGCTCTAATAAACGCTTTTCTCTTAATTAAAAAATGTATGCCTGCTGCCCTAGAAATTCATTCCACTTTTGAGAAGTTTATATGAGAAGATTTAGAGTGTACAAGTAAGTTGGCTGCGTTTGTCCAGCCTTTGTCATTTGTATTTATTTAGCATAGGTAAAAAAGCCAGCTTTGCCTTACTGTCACCAAGTTTCTTAATTCAGGAGAGAAAAGAGAACAGATTCCGATCATTCTTGCTTCCAGTGCACCAATGCTTACTACTGAAACCAGAAGAAACCTTCTGCTGTGTACCTAAGGCGTACGACAACACCTCTGAGAGCTCGATCTCCACCTGGCAGACATCAGCCATGTTCATCTGTCTCTTGTAAGGCAAAGACTTCGCTTGTTTACAGGTGGCCACTGAAAAATTGGACATTTAATTCAAGCTAAGGAGAAATATGGGAGAAACCATGAAAAGAAATACATACTTTGAGAGATAACTTTTTCTACTTTATGTCTTAGGTATCTAATTCAGGATAGGCTCAACATTTAAGTTGCAGGTGGTAAATATTAGGTGTGCTAAACCCCAAACTAAGTGTTTCTGTAGAGATTGCTAGTATCAGGAATGAACTCTTCATCGTATCCCTAAGAAGCGGGGGAGATCCATCGTTCCACAGTCAGTCTGTGATAAAGGCAGGACCCAACGGCAGCTCTTGCAAGTCTTTGGGCCTCAGTTACAAAGATTTAAAAGCTCATTTTCATCCTGCCTGATTTTTTAGGAAAGTAACTGAAGCACCTTCCTGAAGAGCCCTCTCACTTCACAATATAATCAGTGCAGAGAAACTGCCTCTTTGAAGGACGCTTTATCCCAGCTATCATAAACCACTACCCAAAGATGGGGTGAATGCTCCACATGTCTTTGCAGAGTGGATGATTAACTTAGATTGAGTGCTGAGGGTAGAATTAATCTCCCTTAACCACGGCCATTTCAAACATAAGCCCCTGTTTTAAGCCAGGTTTCCTGCTTTTATCAGTGAAAGGTCACTTGAGAGGGCATCTCATACCATCTATTTTAGACAATTATCTAAGCGTGGTTGAATCCAACAGAGGGGTCTGTGACAACAGGGGAAATTTTGGATGATGATCTCCCTGCCAAAGGCTAGCACTAGTATCATTTTCTTCTCCTTACTTTTATTATTAGCTATGTCCATTGAAGGACAAAACCTCTAATGTTTCCAAGGTGCAGCACGATCTCCATCCAGGAAACATTCCTAAACTGTAGCAACCTCCTTCCACTCCAGCACCATGTACCTCCACTTACTTGTTCCTTCCTGACACTTTCCAACTTCCTTTACACCTCCACATCCCCTGTCATTGACCTGCTTCTCCAATTACTACGGCCACTCCACCAGTATCAATGTTCAGACACTCAGCCTCTTAGGAGGGCTCTCCAGTTTTGCTGTCCTCTGCCTGGCACTGCCACAGCTTTCTCCTCCAGCAATGGATCCAGCAGTGACCAGTTGCACACACCACAGTTCCCAGTGGCTAGTTGACTACAGGCCAGATCACAACCGAAATGTTCACATCTGACGTTGTCATTTTGGAAGATTACCAGCCTTCCGCTGAATTTATGATGAGGTGGTCTTCACGTCTCTTAATTTGCACTGTCTGAAAGTTAAGCAATTAGATAAATCCACACGGCCGGAGTCTCTGCATAGCCAAGGAGGAGAACAAACCATTTGAGAGGGAGATTTAAGGGTATATAGCCCAGAGGATTTGCCTTCCGATAGACATTGGCAGAAGGTAATTCATGCCATCCCTTTGCATCTGAGATAGAAAGCGGTTCCTACAGCTGTTGATTATCCCTCTGTTGACTGTAGATAAAGAGAAAATTACTGCAAGCAAGAATTTTTGTTTGGTTGGTTGGTTTGGGACTTTTAATCCCCCCTGCCACGCCCTGTCCAACATGACCTGAACACTTCCAATGAGGGGGCACGCACAGCCTCTCTGAGCAATCTGTGCTAGTGTCTCACCTCCACCATCATAAAATAATTCTTTTTTAAGTCCAGTCTAAACCTACCCTCTTCCAGTTTAAAACTGTTGACCCTTGTCCTGTCACTACAGGCCTTGGAAAAAAATCTCTTCCCATTTTACTTATAAGCCATCTTGACATATTGAAAAGTTGTTGTAAGGTCTCTTTGGAGCCTTCTCCAGGCTGAACAACTCCAACTCCCTCAGTCTTTCTGCACAACAGAGGGGTTCTAGCTTTCTGATCATTTTTGTGGCTACTTCTGGACCAATAGGTCTGTGTTTTCTTGTACTTGGAAAGCCAGAGGTGGACACGACACTCCACGTGGAGTCTCACTAGAGCAGAATAGAGCAAAAGAATCACCTCCCTCTACCTGCTGGCCATGCTTCTAATTATGCAGCCCAGTATACCACTGGCTTTCTGGGCTGTGAGCACACACTGCCAGCTCATGTCCAAGACTAACCCTGTTTTCAATACCTACCTTAAGTGTTATGGCTGTTGTGGCATCTTAAGAAAGTGCAGAGCAGATCAGACTTCATTGCGCCAGGCTTTCAGATCTTGCCATCCTGTAGGGCCAGCAATGGGGAGATGTGACCACATTAAAGGTAAGCTGAAAGCACAGTATTCACTCTTCACCAAAGCATCACAAAGACGCCCAGGCTAAGCCGATGCTCCAGGCTCCCACCATGATCAGCTGAAGTGGTTGTGATGTCTGTGCTGCTCTCTGCCATAATCTCTTGCCTACACCTTAAGAACACGACATTCCTGACACCAGGCTGTGTGCCAGTGTATATGCGACTGTGCAATGCTTCCAAAATTGCTTTAATGTGTGCGATGATTTTAATAAAATTGCTGAGAAAGGCAGGATATTCCCTGAAGTTCATAGACCCTTAAGAAAAACAAGTGGTCAGATCGAGAAGAGTTGTTCTATTGGGGTCATTCCCTACCAGATGCCAGATAACCAGGGAAACTAGTTAAAGGCAAGAGTTTTGTACACCTCAAATGCAAAAAATCTTCAGCTGTAGCTCACTTGTACTCCACCACGAAGAAATTTTAGGCTTTATTATTATGTCAGTGACAAATCTGAAAGGATGGGATGGAAATGAATAGCAGTGTGACTGGAAAAGTTCAGAGATCTGTAAGAATGAGCTGAAGCCTGAAAATCTTGTTCTACACTGAGAAACTAAGAAAGCTCCCACTGTTCAGCTAAACATAGAGATTAAATGTGTCTGAGTCACTGTCTCTAAGTGCTTATACAGGGCAAAATTTTCTCACACTGGGGTGATTTTTAGTGTGGAAGACTTTAAAGAAGGTTGGTATCTAGTTATGCCAGGCTGGAAAAAAAACCCAAGCAACTCTCCGAAATATAAGTTCCTTGCAGCAGTTAACCAACAGTTGAGATGACTAGCAAGGGAAATAATGGATTTCCCAATGAAAGAAAGATTTAGAGACCAAATGCTCCTCTATGAAAGAGCCCCGAGCTGAAGCAGCGGCTCAGAGGATGGAGCAACAATCACTGGGTCATTTTAATCTGGTTTTGTGACTGGCGAGGTGTCAAAATAGGTGATTTTTCCTGCCTTCAGATCGGTGCTGCCAGAAATGCAAAGCAGATTATTTTGTCTAGTCGGCACTAGGTGGCCCACAAACCACACACACGCGCGCGCGCGCGCACACACACGCTCACACCGGTGTGCGTGCACATGCAGACGCTCATCGCGAGCTGTTGTAGGACCCGCTGTAAACCCTGGAGAACACATCTGTCAGAGCTCTGCGTGGTACTGCCAGGGATATTGCCCATTACACGATTTGTACATATTTAGGCTTAGCCAACCTAAGCTGATTGCAGGTACTTAAAATTGCTTTTGTGCCATGAACACTTAACGCTAAACCTCTTTTAATTTGCACCGTGCTACTCAGAGAGATCATATCATTCTTCTGTTCAACATAAATTCCCAATCTGGCAATCCTAGCCTGCTTGGGTATTTTTTTTTAATAATAATTTAAAAAAAGAATTTAATAAGGATTTGAGTTCCTTTATTGAGCTTTTATTGTCCAGTCTTGTAATTGAATCACTGCTGTGACAGCGCGACTGAGGCTGTTATTAGCAAATTCTATAAACAATGGACTTGATCCCTTTATGAAAAAGCATTGTAGGGGGAATAGTTAATCTGGGCTAAAAAAAAAAAAATAAAAATGAAGCTCTGGGAAGGGAAGGGGGGGAAATACAATTGCAGATTCCAAATATTTAAAACTGTTTCTGCGCTTTCTCATTCCAGCCCCCTCCTCCCTCCACTTCCCTTCTCCCACCACCCAGCTGCTCAAATCCCTTTTTGTTCTTTGTGCCCTGACTCTCTGAGGCAGAACTTGTTTGCAACACGATCACCAGGGAGGAAATTTTGTCTACAGAGCAAAGCCTCCTCTCTGAGAAGGCCACGCTGATGCCGCTTTTCTAGGTAACTCTGGATCTCTGATGGCAAAATATCTCTTATACTGAGGAGGGGGAAGTAGTGTTCATCAGACACTGTTGGTATTTAATTTGGACATCTCCATTGAAATGAGTCATTCTGGGCTCCCTTTGGAGAACAGTAGATTTCTAGTCAAAAATACTGATAGAGTATTGGTTGCAATTCATCCTATCCACATGTAGAAAGCTAGACAAGTCCTAATAACACTGGGCTTCAGCATAGTTTCACCGGCGATAGAAGATCCAAGAACTAGCTCCTTAGCTGATGTCAACATGGTAGTAGTATATATATACTGGAAATGAGGATGGAATTTCTATTGGCATCAAGCTTTCCAACTATTAATTTGTCTCTTTTGTTTTTTTTTTTTTTTAAATGCAAAAGCTGAAGATGGGTGAATCATCATTTCTCTGGAACAACAGCTAAGTGCTCTGACATTCCAGGGCACGATCAAGGTGCACAGGGTGTTAGACAAGACCCTGGCTATAGTGTTGACATTGCCAACTTTGGAAAGGCTCTATTTCATTGTCTGAGTTCTCTACGTAATTTCTCCAGGGCAAAGTCTGTTTCTTACTCTGCTTTTATATAGGTCACATCAGGACCTGAATCTTGGCTATGGTCACGTAGCACCACTGCTGTAGCAAACATTAATCGTAATAATAAATAACTGATCAGGAGTCTGATGATAGTGAGGTTAAAGAAATGTTGGTTAATATGTCATCATAATAGTTCTAAACGTGAACTTTAACCCAGAGTCTGCAGAAATCAATAGAGATGTCACGGATCTTTTTGTGGCATTCAGACCAGCTTCCACTGACCTTGCATAACCAATGCTATTTTTTTGCAGGCATCAAAGGCAAGGCTGGTGTCAAAACAGGAGACCTCATAGGAGACATCTAATGTTCAAATACGGAAGAAAGGAGACATATGTGTGACCAAGAGGCATGAAAAACAGGCAAAGAGGAAGAATTATGAAGAGCTTCATGAAGCTGGAAGATGAAGTTATAGAACACATGCAGTTAGGTTTCTGTATTCAGTAGGGAGACGCCCTTTGAGCAAACCATGGAAGCTGGAACATAAAGTAATCAAATTTGGGGAAGGTGGGGGATTGGATAAGTGTTAAGAAGCTGGATGAGAGCTGGGGACATTACGAAGGCTGGCAGAGAGGATTAGTTCTAGAGACAGATCTGAGATGTCTGGTGGAAAGAGAGTGGACAGCATTCGCTTTTTTTCTTGGTGAATGTCTTGTGATGCATCAAACAAGAAGAGCCACCTGAAAGCACAAGTGTCAAGGTCTATAGTAAGTCTACGGCAGCTATGAGAGAAGTATGGAAAAGCAAAGAATTTTTTAATATAAAATATTACCATACAATATCTTGCATTTACCAATTTTAGCTTTATTTGTGTAAGGAAAAAAGGTTTGGGAAGGAATGGCACAGGCGGAGGCACAGGATAAGAGAAGTGGAAGACGTGGTTGTGCTGGAGATCGAAGAAAATGACCGACATCAGTGCCTCTCACTCTCCCTGGCAGTGAACACATCCAATGATATTCGGCCATGGGAAAATGGGACAACAAATTCCAGACTTTTGCTGCATAAATGGGGTTGGTGAAGGAGATGCAGCTACTCAGAGATGTGGGGCAGAAGGATGAAGCGTCACAAGTCGCGGAAAGAGAAACTGTGGTAGGATAAATGAAAAATATGATTCAAACTGTTCTGAGCACAATCTGACTTTGGATATCGCCCTTTTTTTAACCAAGAGTTTGGACTAGGGATCTCCAAAGGACTTTTGTAGACTAAACAAGTTTATGAATTTGTGACATTATGAGAAACCAGTGAGAATTTCAAAGCCTCTCACAAAGCAATTTTCAACTCTACAGATCAGCCTTTAATTGATTTCTTTTGTGCAAATCCATTTGTCCACTGGGGTAGGAGGGTTTGTTGAAAGCAAACCTGTGGTGACTCGAATACACACGTCTGTAGAGAGCTGGAAAAGCAGATGGGGAAAAAAACACAGTGAGAGTGAGTAAAAAAAATTTGCTGACCCTGTGTATGGAGCCCTTAAGCAGGAATAAATTGAAAACTTCCCCTGATACCAGAGCGTTTTGCTCTGAATTCTACTTGTATTTCAACAAGCTACTAATGACTGCACGGAGGAAAAATTGGCGTCGCTCACTGGGATGAGCTGTTAAGGACCGTATGGAGAACAACTTGGCATCTCTCACTAGGATAAATTATCTGACTTGTAAGTCACTGTCACTATTCTGAACCACCAGCTACATCTTTTTGAACAATATATATATTTGAACACACGCATGCCAGGCATTTTTCCTGTGCAATGTATAGAAAAAGTATTAAGCCAATTATTTTAAAGGAAATTTAAAAGTTGATCTGAGCGTTTCTATGGTCACAGACCTCTGTTTATACGTTTGGTCTTCCCCCAGCACTTGAAGAGGAGCCTGGTGACCGATAGGAAAGCAAGACCTCATTCTCCACATTCCATTACCGTCATAATTCCACATTAAATGATGGGTTTAGTGCCATATGGTGAAGTCTGATATGAAGAAGAAAGGGAAAAGAAATAATATATACACACTCATGCATACATGCATATGCACACACACACATATATATAGATGTTTGAAATGCATGTGTATACGTATATTCATATGCATATACATGTTTGTTTTGCACATGATTAACCTGTCTGGCTTCCTTCAGGAAATGGCATATAACTATTAAGTGCAAATTTTTAAACCTTTGTAGTGATTCCACGGGCTTAAGATTTGCTTCAGTCTGGATTTGGGGTTAAGATTTTTCTTTTAAATTTAACCACACGGGTAGCCTCACTGTGATTCTAATTTTCTAGAGTCATCCTGGAAACCACAAAGCAGAATTCTTTCCAGGCGCAATGGCTTTCAACACATAATCTAAATAACAACAGTGTTTTTACCTAATGGTCTAAACATCTTAGGTATTAAATGAGGGATAAATTTGTCACGAGGTCAAGAGTTAAGAACTTTCGAATAAAAGAGTATTGAGCATGTGCAGGTGAAAGACAGCGGTAATATGATTTCCATACATCAATTTTATTTTCAGATTACAACTCCACTAGCAAAAAGTTGCTGGGCTTTATGTTACTACAGTTCCAAGTTTATCTTAAAACACAAACTAGAAAGGTCTTGTTCAGCCTTCACCTGGTTCTTCTGACTGAATATGGGAAGGCAAATTGAGAATTCCCTTAGGCAGAATCAACCTGCTAAAAACTGCCGCTTTATTACCAATATTACAGGGAGCTCTGAACCAAGCACCTAACGGTGCTTTCGCGCATTGCGGAAAACCTTGTCAAAGACATAACTTGCTACAGAGACAGAAAAAAAGAGTGAGAAAAAGGAGATTTTCTTATTACAAGTAGGGAAACAAGGTCCAAAGTTGCTTCGCTTAGGGTGAAATAAAGTATCTCTAAAACTGAATGCAGATCTTTGAACATGGGTTCAGCAAGAGCCTGAACATCGTCTCACCAGCATGGGTCAGGCGGTATCTGCAGCCCTGGTTCATTAGATATTAATCGATTGTTCATCCCAGGGGTGAATTTTGCTATTCACATGAGTTCTGCTCTCACTAAACCTGCTGATCTATACAGGGAGACCAAAGTTTGTACCAAAAGACACATGTGTTACAGACATGTCTAGAACTAACTCCAGGGACACGGTTTTGGGGAGGCTTCAGACTGCCACTTGGTCTGAAGGTACTAATCCAGATGTAGAGGGAGAAACTCAGCTCCAAACCACCTTTATTCCATTTTCCAGCACTGATTTTCTGCACAACTGCTGCCACGCCATGTCAGCTCCGAAGCCACTGCTGGCTCTCAACACACCTTGACCGTAAAGCTCTAACAATGGGGTGTGGTATGATTGTCCGGAGTGCACTGATTTCAAGGGAATGGTGATCCTGGCTGGGAACTCTGTATGTTACCCCAGTGCAAGCAATTCCAGTTCAATCTTAGTAGGTTTTGGACATGAAAATAGGGTCAGGCTGAGTCAGTAGTTGGCTGGGAGGTAGACCTTTACCCTGACAGATCCAACCACTGCTGCTCCGGGAAGTGGTGGTGGTGGTAATTCAGGGGGGTGTTGCTTTTTCCAGTGCCTGTGTCTGTGCTATTTTATTTTCCCCTACAAGTTCCCTGCTATTGCCTGGACGCATCAATGCTGAGATCTCCACAGCTGGAAAGTCACTCAGTGTTGAACTGCCCCGTAGCCCAGGCAGTCTGGTGGGGAGAAGGAATGAAGGATCATTTCCAAAGAAGGTCAAAGGACCACAATCAATGTTCTCATATGATTTTTTTCTTCCACAGAACAAGCAGTGCATTGACAACATTTCTGCTTTCTCCTGCAGTGCCTCAGGTGATCAAAGGAAGTGGAGGAGATATTGAGGGGTTTATGTCAGAGGAGCACATTTTCAATTCATTATTTCACACAAATGTTCTTGAAGCTGTTCCCTTCATGGGTTCCTTAGTAAAACAGTACTTATGTGGATCTCTCAAAGACCAGACTCCACTGGTGTATCCTCACTAAGGTCTGACCAACTCCAGCTATTCCAGAGAGCATGACCAAGCTGGGAGTGCTGCTGGTACTAGGAGCTTGGTATCAATGCCATTGAGAACGTGGAAGTGAGGAGAAATGAGAAAACATTTTTTTAGGGGGAAAAAAGACTGAAACTGCTTTTCTTTTGCAGGCACAAAGGTTTTATTGTGAACCAAGTTAATGACATTTAAATGATATTTTCATTGTGTCCTATGTTTCACATAAAATATTGAAATAAAAGATTAGTCCCACCTGGGCACCTTCAACGATACTCTGAATTCATTGTTGCTGAAACTTTAATTTATTTTAGAATAGAAAGCCATTTTTTCAGTGGAAACAAACCATAAGAACATTTTCAAGCAGTAATAGCAGGAAGTGATTGAGAAAGGTCAGTGAAGAACCATGAAGACAAGAACCATGGGAACTGCATTTCTGCGTTATGAGACTTGGTTGATGGAGAGGAAACCTCAAGAGTGAGGTAGGAAAGTGAGGCTACTGAGCTTTAAAATAACGAAAAACTTTGGACAGTCTTTGCCTGCAATACCAGGGGCAAAGCTTCCCTTGTCCTTTCCTCTGGGTCATTGTCCTGGTGGAAGAATTCTCTGATTAGAGATGGAAATAGTGGGGAACAAAGAAGAACCTGATGAAAGCATCCGCTGGAGAGCACGAGGTCAGGAGGAGGGAATGGAAAAATTCCTGCAGTTGTGTGCAAAGTAAATCGAGCTACAGGGGAGACTTTAATTAATCAAGTGGTTTTGAATAGCAAAAGCAGCCAGACATATGCAAAACCTCTTCTGTGGGAAGAGAGGGATCAGCCAGGGAAGGAACGGATCTGAATTTGAAAAGTTAGGGTTCGGTTTTTTTTTTCCTCCCTGACCTGTACAATTTGGTTTGCCTGATAAGCATCTACATATTCAAGTCAGAAGGAGACAAGACATCAGCTGTCAAAGAGTGACAGATTTGCACATCTCAGGAAAATGACAGTTTAACCAGATGATGACTGGGATGAAATTGGGAATCTCACCAACTGGAGGACAAGGTTTCTTGGCATTTTTGTGTAACTAATCAGAGATGGCTGGAAACAGCGGTTTCTATTGCTATTAATGCACGTATAATGTGCTTTATAGATCAAAGACATTGGAAGCAAAAATCTTTCACTCATCTTAAGTGAATGACCCTAAAGACTCTTCTCATGGAGCTCGTAATAAATGTCATAGGACTTTCTTCAGTCATAGAAGGATGGTGTGAATTGCTCACGTAGGCTTCCTGGAGATAATCACCGGAAAGAAACACGTCTCCAAAGGATATTTCATTTTAATTACATGAGGTATCTACTGGAAGCTGGGAAGACTCATCTTCTGGAGGTCTTATCCCTCCATTGTCTGTCCAGGGAGCCTAAACAACCAATTCGGCATGGATTTTGTCCAATTTTTGATGGTCAAAAGTAGATCATATGAACCAAGTTTCCAAAAAGGAGTACGAGAAATGGTCATTGCAGGTCTCTGAATAAAGTAGCTAAAATACTCTATTTACAAGTTCAGTAACAAATCAAGGAATTAAAGCAGTTCTGCTCACTTGCCTTTCCCCCAAACCCAGCATTTTTTTTCTGAGAAACACAAAAATATAATAGTGTGTTTTGTCAACCTCACTGACTCTACCAGATTTCCAGACAAAACTATTCATAACGTAGTAAAGAAAAAAATGTTTCAGTCTCTGTTTACTAAAAAAAAAAAAATAAAATAATATTAAAAAAATTTGTATTTTGATCAAAATCATCTATGACAGTCACATTTAGGCCCAAAATGCAAAAGTTAAACTGTAATGGAAACAGAAAAAGGAAAACAATACAGGAAAAATAGTCATGAAAAAATAACCACTGCATAGAGAAAAGCTGTCACGAATGTCTCAGCAGGTGTGACAGCTCAACTGGCAATTATTTTACTTGCTGCAGGAGCATCTGGTTGAGTATCTCCAGGCTGTGCTAATCCTGGAGGTCAGAAAACAGCCGTGCCTTGGAACTTTGAGGTGTTAACACCTCTGAGTCTCTGAAAACAGGTTAAAGGTTGGAGAAGGGAACATGACAATCATTCTCTGAGCCTCACACTTCTCATTGAATTGAAACTAGTGCTTAAGGCTGAAGCACCAGAGGGGAAAATTTGGAGGCTAGGAGGTCTGTGACGGCTCTGTGAAAGGTTCAAGAGCACGTAGGAGAGCAGTCCAGGTCACTTACAACAATAAGTGGGAGGAGGCCCAGGTTACTTCAGAGGTGGAAGGTGAGCTCTGTTATTGGAGACAGCGAAGAGGAATGGTATGGGTAGTCAGCCGGGGAAGGTGGAAACTGCAACAACATGATGGGAAAGTCTCATCTGGGTCATCTGAGAAGGCAATTTTTCATCTTCACCTTCCTCTTTGCATTGTCACAACTGGACTAGATCATAGTTACACATGGCACCCCGAGTGCTGGGTATCTGGGGATACCTGACCAGTTAGAATACTGTGGGTTTAATCTGAACGGCACCAAAGAGCCACTTGAAGAGCATGACCTTTGAATTTGACTTGGCAGAACAAGGAGGACTTTATCAGTGTTCCTGGATACAAGCCTTAATTAGATTACAGTTCTAATCTAAAAAACTACCGTGCTGTGAACATGCAGTTTTACTGCTCTGAGGTCAGCATCTCTCAATGGCTCCAGAGAAAAATGCGTTTGAGCCATCACGTAGCTAAACGAGACAACTGTTTCAGCAGATTTGTTTTGTCATCTTGTGGGTGAACACCATCATTAAGAAGCCTGTAAAGAAATTGCATTGACATTAAACTGGATTCTCACCTAACTCTGAGCATCAAAGAGATGTCAGTTCAAATCTAATCATCTGCTGTTCTCTAGACGATGGAAGGACGGGGATATAGAGAGGAAAACTCATCCCATATATCTTAGCTTTGGATTAATACTTTTAACTTTTTCCACTGAATCCATCTCTGATGTTGAGAGCCGTGTTGACTAGACATTAGATTTTAAGTTAGTGTAGTTATTTGAAATAATAAATCAATTTTAGCACAATGTAAACCTCATTTTCTTAAACATTGACAGTTTTTTGGGTCATGCTTTCAGGTGTTCCTGATCAAAAGTACTTTATAAGTAATGAAGATAAATAATCTTAGGTAATTGCAGAAGAACTGAGGCCTTAGGTAAAATTCCGCATGTCACAACACAAACAGTAAACGTACCCATGGTGATGACACCGTTAAACAGAACTTACTAAATGCTTCTGTTGCGGCATGGAGAGAGGACAGAGTCAGTCTTTATGCAGCTTCATGCAGTGACTATAGAATCATGTTACTGGATGCTGGAGGTAGTTAAATTCATCGGCTATAAAGATCTCAGTCCACATGACCACAAGCTGAGACATTTTCAGCTGTCAGGTTTAACCAAGCCTTTTCCCCACAAATGACTAATTTTGAAAACATTTTCAGTTTTGCCCTAAGGTACATTGTAAATCAGTTTTTTCCATTTATTCTTATTCACTGGAACTGGATGTAAACTCCTGTGCCCATTTCATCACAGATTACTGAGCAGACTTTGAAGGAAAACAGCTTTAGTTTCTCCAAGACTGTTGAGATTTGTAGTCAACAGTGTACAGGAAAAAGAACACGTCAAAATTTTGGACATGACATCTTCAAGGTTGACCCATATGCTCTATAAACAATTGCTTTATGGGTTCATTTAGTCACTAACAAACACTTCGCTTCATCCCAAGTTTCAGCCCAAACTTCCAAGCCATGACATAAGATAATGCTCAAGCATCCTTTGACTCGCAAACGCAAACTACGTAGGAAGGAAGTGTCACCTGGGTCTCGGGTAAACATCAGCATCATCCAAAACCACTTTCAGTCACACTGTAATTAAACGGAGGCTGCACAGATTGTGTCTTGTGAATTTAAAGGTTCATGTGGTGCTGATGAGTGAAGGATCTATCAGCCCACTACACTCTCCAGTCCCCTCAGGTAAAATGTGAGGCAAGGTAGTAAGTACAGAAAAAATAATTTCTTTACACCAGACGCAATGAAGATTTTGGGCTAAATTCATTTGTTCAAAGGTGTGAGTCTACTGCTGTTTGGGAAACCTTCTAGCCTCTGGATTTCATCTCAGAGGGAACTCGAAGTCCCTTTCAAAGACTTTTAAGGAGCAAATATTTTAACGCACCTTGCAATATTTGCCGGCCCCGTGTGTGTTTCCCAGGCAATCTTGGGCTTCTCAATGACGCCCAACGCTTCTGTGGGTGGCAACTGAATTGAACTCCTAGGGCAGGATTTGTCCTGCAGACAAATTTGCCCACATTTCTGTGTTTCCACGTGGAGGGGGTGTCTAAGCTGCCATCAAAGTCAGTCCAGCGCTTGACTGGGGCAGGGAGATCTACTCCAAGACACCCACTCACCAGGCTTCATCTAAGGTGTTCATGTTCTCAGACTAGGACTGAGTCCTCTTCCTTCTTCATCTTGCTGAACCCTCAGAAAAAAATACCTGCATCAGGTTAAGGACAATTTTCTCTCCAAGGGGAGACCATTGCAGATCTGTTAGCCTGAAAACACACTGACAGGGTATCTAGCCTCCCCACGTGTCCCAAGCAGCCATTTTTAGCATTGTTTCTTAATTGTGTGCAGATTTCTAACCAATAACTCCCTTCTCTTTTGCTCCTCTTCCTCAACTCATAATTGATCAGAGGCTGAACAGCTGCTGGCTATTTTCTCTTCCCGAGAAACACACAGTAATTGTATGCATGGGCTCCAAATCCCTAAACATTTGGAGAGAAGGACTTGAACAGGAGCCTGTTCTTTTTACAGCACTGGTACCAGCAGCAGTGGCAGGCATTTAAATTGTATCGGGGGGTATAGTAAGGGGGGCGCATGTGGGGGGATGTTGTCAAATTTGCTGAGATTCACTTTGAAAGGGGGAATAAAACCAGGAAAAAAAATGTTACAGAGAGAAAAAAACCGAAACCAGCAATAAACAAACCAAGGCAGCTCAGACAGTTGGAGTCCATCCCAACTCTAGAGCAGTGTGATTGCTCCCTAAACCAAAGGGCATTGTTTCTGCCGCTGCTCACCCCCATTTCCCAAAGTGCAAATGGCTGCATGGCAAGTGGGCCAGCCTCACCCCGCTTCAAACTGAGCGTTCTCCATCAGGAGCATTGCCCTTCTCGGGTCTGGCTCTAATCTCTTTGAAGAGGAAGAGGCCTCTGCAGAGGCAACTCTCAGCTGTATTGGAGGTGTTTCTCCTGCTCTTCCGTTTATGTGGAACATCTAAGCTAACAGCCTCCTCATTAGGACATCCCAGCTTTGTCCCAGAAGTTAAACGGGTGAACTCAAGTCATCCTTGTGTGACAATGTGTCCCAGCCAAACATGATAACTCCTTTGTCTGGGTCAACAGCTGCTTGTCAGAACATAAAATATCAAGTGCCTGGCTAGCTGACCCTCCCTAACATAAAATTAATTAAAAATCAGTTATCAATTTCATGGTGAAAACGTGAGAAGCAGAGTAATTAGGACAAAAGCAAAATCTTCACCTCAGAAATATTCCTGAGTTGTTTCACAAGAGGTTTAATTCATGCACATCGAGTCACTTCTTCAGCAGGCTGCTTTTCCAGGGTTAATATTGGAAACAATGCAAGAAAATGAACTACCCCTGCAGGGAGATACAGCTCAATCATCTGAAAGTAGGTGTCCACCCTAACCGAAGTCATCCATAATCCCTCTCTATCCACACATACAGACAGACACTTCAAGAAGGTGTTGGTTACATTTCCAATGAGACAGCTTAGTTTAGATTAGTTTAGCTAACGTCTAGGCATTTACCTAGTCCAGTTGAGACTTAGTTTAGTTGAGACTTGGTGATTAATGGCTAAATGGCTAAAGATGGGTGAGGTGAGTCCCACTCCATGTCTCAAGCTATCTCAATATTTCTCTGGTGGAATTAGTGCCATCTTCATTTGACCTGCAATTTAAGGGTGAGCCGTATTGAGAACAATACCTCATATCTCATATCATCCAAGCCTTTACTTCTTATTTTGGCATCTTAGTAAAATCTGAACTCCTCAAGCAGCCCAAGGGAAAAAAAAGACCCTGATGTGAAAATTGACACCTGCGCTGCTGTCATTGCAGTTCAAAAAGACGAAACTATATGTAATTCCAGGAATAGCTGCTAAAATCTGATAAAATTTTGTGTGGGCCCAGTAACTTTACACTGGACATTTGTGGCTACTTCCTAGAGAAACAAGAGAAAGCAAAGAAAATTCTTTGTCGACAAATAGCACACGTAATACTACAATTGGCTACACTCCTAATAGGCTCTCCATGCCAGTGATACAAAGACCGTAACCTTAGAAGAGAGATGTGATTGCTGTCTTGGACTGAGCTTGCTCTTTCGGGAGCTTGCCGCACAGTTAGACCTGCCTCAGGTGTAGTTGCCTCCCCAGATGAAGCAAAGGAGTCCTGAAGTCACATAACTGGAGGAGGTGATTAAGAAACCAGGTCTTCTGGGAATACAACCGATGCCTACACAGCAGCTTAACTTTTCTCAGCCTCCAGAAAGTGCCGTAAACCACACAACAGTGACCACCCATAGGTGTTTCTCTGCAACCTTGAGGTCCTTCAGGAAGCTTAAGACCCACTTGAGAACAGCACCTGGGATTCCTCATCATGTTGCATGGACTGAAAACCAGCCAGGCTTCAAATCCTGAGCAGAAATGTCTCCTTACAATGCCTAGTTCATGTGAAATGAAGGCGGACATGTATCTCCTGCCGCCTTATTTTGTACAAATGGTAATAATTAAAAATGCTGTGCTCCCTCTCCCCGTCCTGAGTGTGTGAGTAAATGAGTAAAAATACGTGCACAAGCAGTTTTACACCAGAGGAACACGTCCCCCACAACAGCATTTCAATCTAATTTCTGTCTGCGTAAATGCGCTTGATTTTGAAGGTATTTACCATTTTTAGCATATTTAATCTCTTCATTTTACAGGCCCATCCAGAAGGCTCACCAACAGTTTACTAAGGAGTTATAAGAATTAAGTAAAATTAATTGTCAAGGCAACGGGATCACTGCATCTGCACACTCTCCTTCTGCGGGAGGATGCCTTGTTTTCCCGTGGATGGGTGGTGAGCGATCCTGGCTCTTGGCATCAGTCGTATAAAGGCATGTTTGAAAATTCAGTCCAAATGATTGCTGGGAGGTAAGAGAGAGAGATTATGGGAAGAGCAGCATGGATTTTGAGCAGTGAAATCCTCGCTAGGACGGCTTGAATGGCCTGCTACCTTGGACCATAGCTGTAAACAAGAGGAAGCTCAGATAAAGACCCGGAAAGAGTTTTGAGCCATTATAAACTGAAAGGCCTAAATGCAGCTGGGAAAGGAGGCTGGAAAGTCTTGATTATCCTCTTCTGGGAATAAACCCCACCCAGAGGGAAGGAGGCTGGAAAACACCAGCTGTGGCAGATGTTGCTGCTGTGAGAGGGAGCCAGATTAGGTAAAGCTCTGCTATGACTGGCAGGGAACTCTTGTCTGCTACCAAGAACAAGGCTGGTAACACCGGCTCTTCCCTTCCGTTTGAAGCTCTGTCTACAAACAGATACACTTGATGGAGGATGTGAAAGATGGAATGGGTGGGGCAACAGATACATCCCTTAGTGCTAGAAGAAATGTCTCTCAGATCACATTAAAATTCTATCGTTGATACCTCAAGCTCCCTCTATATTTCCTTTATACCCAACGGGGTTTTTAGAGGATGATTCCTTGGACTTACTGCAGGTTTCTGTTAAAAGATGAGATCGGTTTTGTGCTAGGTGCCTTTGGTGACAGTGACTTTCAAGAGAGATGGAAGCAGATGCAGAAGTCAGATGAATCCCACCCGTTTTTTCAGGCGTGCAATAGTATTGGCTGGTTGGTGGGGAGTCTAGAAGGCTGTTGGCTCTGGGACTTCAAAGGCCTGTCCTTCTGCCACCACATTTGAGCTCTCTGGTCTCTAATAAAAGTTTAATTCAAACTGCAGCCGTGGCCACAGTGAAGATATTGACAGGAAACATTCCTCTTCTCCTGAGCTAATTAATTTCATCAACCTTATAGACACTCAATATCGTTACATTTTGCACCCCTCAATTAAACATGGCTACAGGAAACCTCTGATTGTCACAGATGTCTTGTTTTACCACGGCCTAACCCATTGTCATCTGATTTCTCCTACCTTCTTCTTTCCTCCTCTTTTCATGTATTTACTATTTTGTTCAGCAAACACTCCAGCATGTCCCCCAGTGTTGCACCACAGGCTTCTGCTCCAAGCAAAGTTGAAAGCAAGTTTCAAAGCTAAACAAGGTTAAAATTAGGGCAGTCCTTAAGGGCATCAGCAAAGCACATGTTTACACGCTCAATGAAACAGGCTACAATGATTTTTCTTTCCATTAAAGACACAGTTTCCAGCTATGGGTCGTCATGACTTTCTTTAAAATAATTATCCCATCTCCAAAGGCGCTTGCAGCTGTAGGGACTCCTACCCTCTGCAATTACACAGCTAATAAGGGAAGCAGAGAGAACGTCAGAGTGAAAGGAAGGCCAAGGGCAAATCCAAACACCTTGGATCCACCACTTAGTAACTGAGCTGGCCGGAAAGCTTCCCGATCTTGCCAAAGAGGGATGAGGCTATGGAATGAGCTTCCCACAGGCAGCTGAAGTGGGAGTGAAACTGTCTGCTTACCAAAGGACACTGCCTGTACCTTCCTCTAAAGATGTTGGTACCATCATAGCAGGTTGAGAGGCGTTTGAGGAGCACTTGTACTGCAACAACCAGACATTTGCTACTGTGGGGGTGCAGAAAGGAATTTCGGGGGGGCCACATGTCCGAGCTGTGCCAATAAGAGATTGAAAATTTATTCTTCCGCAGCCCATGGAATTGTCCTGATCCCACTCTCTAAATTGGAGGAGACATGACTCATTCTGTCTCTTTGGCCACTTCACCCTGCACTGCAGAAGAGTTTCCCACTGAAAAATTCATGGAGACTGGAATAGTTCTGGGTGAAAAAAAAAAAGGAAAAAAAAATCCTCTGTTTTTTGACATTTAGATAAAATAAAAGAAGACATTTGATCAACAGTTCCTTACTCGCTGTCATGTACAAGCACAAAGACAAGGCCAAAATCAGCATTGAATCCCATCGTGTTTTGAGAGGATTCCAGTTTGTTCGCTCCATAAAATGGGAAGGAAAAATATATTTTAGTCCTACAAGTTTAAGGTTTTGGGGCTCTTTTTTTATTCTGCCCACAGATCCTGAATATTAATAGACATAGAGCTTTAAAAAGCATTGCCTGGTTGCTCGGAACTGCTTGCACAGGGCTTGCCTGCAGAGATCACCTGTGGAGCTCCAAGGAAGAGAGAACAACAGCTCAAAGACACTGACCTTCACCCTCTGTGTCCTTTCGAATCACCATCCATGAGTCATTTGCAGCTTGGACTCCTCTCCCACACCATGGTTTCCCCACCTGCAGAGGCATGAGGCACTGGCTGCTCTAGTACAGGTGTTGCTCCACAGGTGTTCCCAATGCTTCTGGAATTACAACACGTGTTTTGAGTAAAGGACAAGCACCATGTCCTTTCTGTGTGCTAGCAGAGAGCTACAGGCCTCAACCCTTCGGAAATCATCTCAGCCCTATCCAAGCCATGAGCGGGAGAGGATGAAACCAAGACGCTCCTTCTGCCTTGTCTGTTTGGAGTGTTGATAATCTTTGGAGGAGAAACAGAAGGTCAGGCTGGGAGTGATGCTTGAATTTGCAGCATCCAGAATCACCAGCTCTTGCCTGTCAGATAAGAGCCCATGACAGCCGAATGTAATGAAAAAGAAAGGAGGGTAGAGAGGAGGAAACAAGCCATGTTATGTTAGCACTGCACTGGGTACCTTAGTACATCCCTAAAGCAGAGGAGGGGAAGGAAGAGAAAGGCCTTGAGTTCCCTTCCCTTTAAGCATCATTTCCTATGCACTCGAGTAACGTAAGCACTGCGGTTATACAGCCCGGCTAACTGAAGACAGGACGAGAGAAAAAATAGGAGGAAAGATTTAGAGCTCTTCCAAAAGATGGAATTGAAATATGTAAAAGAGGGCAGCTCTGATTGCCAAAATACTGGAGGTTTTCTGTTCCTTCCACCGGGCTGTATTGTGAGCAGTGTTTGGAAGCGGGGGGGCGGAGCGGGGAAGCGTTGGAATCTCAGGGTTTTTATTTCACCATGAAACTTTAGCACAAGAAATTTTAATTGTGGATCCTTGTAGACAAGACCTTGAAATCCTACCCAGCCAGAGCTTTCTGGTCCCTCGGTGTTCTTGGAACTGGTTGTGGCTCCCAGTCCCTTGGTTGCTTTATCCAAGTTTGTTCTCTCAGCCCGTCAGTGGGATGCAGAACGGGTTAGGGGTTAACTATTTGTTAGCAGCCCTGAACACAAGGGTTTGGTCAGAGGCTGTTTCATTGCTAGTCATGCAGGAGGTGTGTTTATATCTGTTTTAGAGGATGTCGCCGTGGGAGGGTTTTTGGTTTTTTTCTTGTGTTGGAAAGCGATAGGCCTTTAACGCGGTTGGCACGTAATCAAGAAACTCTGGAGAAGGAACACGAGTGCAGCCGCTCTGAGTAATTGATTGTGGCTACTGGCTGACTGCATTAGTCTTCGCGATAGCGTGAAATACTATATGTTGGAGCGCCTCAAAATTATCAGGGTATTTAATCACGGACCGGTCATGTCTCTGATGTATTTATGTGTATTACCATCAGAGGGTCACTTGGGCAACGTGCTGAGATAATGGAAAGAAAGAGCACTTGGAGCTTCAGGCAATATATCTTCTTCTTCAACTTTTAAATTTACAGAATTTCCTGGGAAACACTGGTAGCCAACTAATGCGCTTCTAGATGATTAACCTGCATTTTGGAGTATGATTTTTTTGATTCAGGTCCTCCGTAGGTATAAGTTGGAGGTACCCCTGTGACATTGGCAAAGACCAGATGAAACTTTGGCTTGGTTACACTGAAATGTGAGTCAGGAATCCACAAGAATCCACAGGTGAAATTTTGGCTTAGTTACACTGAAAGGTGGGTCAGGAATCCACAGGAGAAATCCACATGAGCTCAGATTATGTGGACATTTCTATTTCCCAAGTCCAAACTATACTGTACTATAAAAACAGCCCCTCTTGCAGAATTGTCCTGTTTCCAGATCCTCCAGAAAACCTGCAGAGCTGAAAGTTTTGAGAAGTCTGAATCAAAAGGAGACTTAGTTTAAGCTTTTAGCAAAATCTTGTGTTCGAAGGAGGCTTGGAAAACAATTTTTGAAGCAATACTGACATTTCTCCATGGTTTTCATTTCCCAGGCCTCAATATAGATTATTTATCCTTCTTTTCTAAATTTTAAGAAAATTCTTCTCTTTGCTTTTTTTTTAAATAAACATACTGATTAATTTCACTTATTTTCTTATTTCATTTTTTCACTTATTTTTCTTACAAAATCTCAATAAATCCAAATTTCAGGAAGCTAAACACCTTGGTAACTACATGCAGAACATTTTTAATAATCATACTAATAATGTTCTAACATTTTTACTAGACTAAGTTTTTCCTGCAATCCCTCATGCCAATAGTTACACCTATTTGCTCCGAGCTCATCTTGAAGACTGAGGTAAAAGTCCTCCGTTAAAGCTGCCACCAGGGAGAAAGACAAAAAGCAGATGGCACATTTCATTACCTTGCTAATCCCCACACACATAGCAAACATACAGGCTGGCATCCATCCGCCCTATTTTTATTCACCCAGAAGTTAGACATCTGAATGTGAGCTAGGCAATCTCCTTCTGTGTAATAAAAGAGAGATACTGCAGCCTAAAACAGGTTTCTAAGTTTGGGTGATTCGTATTCCGAGGTTGAGCGTTTCTCTCCACTGACTGCACAAGTTTAGGGTGAATAGACTTGGACACGAACAAGAGGGGTAAACCCAAACACAGGTTGTTTTCTCATCCTCTGTTCCTCCATCCCCACTAATCCAGAGAAAACCAAGAAATTCATCTTTATCTCTTCCCTTGTAACTGAGAGCAGGGGGGAACCATGTAAGAAAAATTAATTACACCCCATATACAGGACCACTACACAACCACGATCCTCTCTCCAAGGAAGAACCTTCCCTTGAGTGCATCAAATCTTTCTGATATCTGCATGAAATATTATAGTATTAGAATTTACTTTTCAGCGTTTCCGGCTTCCACAAGCATCTTCCTCGCTGCTCCAAAAGTCATGTCTTGGCCCATGCGATGTCTGGAGTGTAGCTGTTCCTCTAAACAAATCCCTTGGAGGACTTGGTCCAAGACATGTCTTCGTATCTTGCTGGATACACCAGTGAAATGTGGTGGCAGGGTTACTGCTTTCAAGAGACGGACTAGAGAAGGTGACCTTGTTACGCCAAAGCGTAGACCTTGGGTACGTCATAGACAAAAAATCAGGAGAGTTGGATTCAGCTCCCACACCATTCTTGAGGGTTTGAGAATTCCAGTCCTGGCACCAGGCCAGGACAGAAGGAGGATGGAGAAGTTATTTCTTTGTCCCTTCTGTTCAGGATAAAACTGTCCAGGGAAAAGAAGGAAAGGTTACCTGGGGCAGGAAAAAATGAGGCTCAATATTTAGCCTAAGGCTGAGAGAATTCACCTGGAAATCTAGAGCAAGGAAGAGCTGGAGTCTCCTTGGCTTCCACAATAAAGAGCTCGTCATTGTCAGTGTATTGTGTTTGTGTCACACTGATAAAAAGTTGGCTGGTTTAAGAGAGAGAAATGTTCAAACACATGTTGACCGAAGCTGACACACCTTCATTCAGCTGTATTATCTGTTGTTGCCTGTCTCTAATCTGCTGACTCATTAGTTTTTCATGGAAAGTAGCATTTTCTTCTTGAAACTTGCACTCTCTGCTGAAAAAAATTTAAAAAAAAATCATGGAAAATGTAGCTGTAGTATGAGGTGCTGTCGTGCCAGCTTCTCCCTTGGCCTGGATCAGTATACATCTGCTGACCTCAATAACAACTTAACTGCAGGGCGAGCAAAGAACTTGGTTTTTCAGTCACAGAGTAACTGCAGCGAATCTGCTGAATAAATCAGATGAGACCAACCAGTTGCTCCATGAATTCACAGTAGCCCATGGCCAATGCATTACTCTCAAGCAGCGGCACAGCAATTTAATTAGAACCTTGTATCGTTGTTGTTGTTTTTAAAGGCTTTGGCTTTCTTCCATGAGTCTTTGCCAAGTTGCTCAATACCGCCACTGGCATCAAACTGAAGCTATTAAGTTTTTCCCGATGTGAGTATGAGCTAGAAATTTGGCTCATTTCAGAAAAAAAAAAAAACATGGAAGCCCGCTCCTTCAAAGGAGTTTTTCAGGAGGGACAGGTTAGCACTGATCCTATCAACGAGAGCGCACAAGCCTTACCAGCATCCCACATTTCCGTCCCCAGACGAACGTCCCTGACTTTGAGCATGCTGCACAACATGAATGAAGTTTCTGTGGTTTTGCCCTCTCTCATCCTCAGTGCACGTGAAGGTACCTGTGAACCTTTTAGTTCTTCATTTATTGACGCTAACAGAAAGTTTATCCCCATTTTCCACGTGCCATTTTCAATAGAGGGGGGAAGCAGCAAAGCCTTCTTTTCCCAAGAAATGTTGGACGGGATGATCCTTGAGGTCACTTCCAACGTGATAGTCTATGATTCCATGATCCAAGGTCCTTCTGCCTTGAAGGCTCAAGAAAAAAAGGTAACATCATTCAGCA
>NW_010427283.1:73890-79977 GCF_000710305.1 Buceros rhinoceros silvestris | reverse complement strand
GCAGGATGAAGTAAATGTAAACATTACACTTTTCTGCTCTTCACTGCATAATGATATATCTCATGTTTAGTTGTTTGGTGGGTGTGGATTTGGGGGCAGGGAGGGAGGTAGAGGGGCAGTGGAATGGAATTGCTTCCCTAGTGTGGCTGGGGTTTTTGGTTTGCTTTGGTTTTGTTGGGTTTTTTTTACTGCTACAGTTTTGAAAGACAGAGGAAGGAGAAATGAGGAGTGGGGCACTATGAAGGAAAAAGGGAAAGAAGAAAAATATTTCTGTGCTGATGTAGATTAACTGATATGAAGAGGAAAGAGAGTGAGAGAGAGAGAGAGAAGCATGTTAACAAATCTCTGTTTAAATCCTAACTTACAAGTGAAAATGTGTTGGCTCCTTCTAAATCCCTACAGAGATTTTGAGACATCGAAGCCAGCAGACACCCTATGATCATCTAACCTGACCTTTCTTGACTCAGTCTAGAAACTTTACCCAGTGATGCCTGGAATGGAAGGAATTATCCCCACTATGTGAGTACATTTCTAAGATGCAGCTTAATAAACTGATTATGGGTATCGTATTGCCGGTGATAGCAGAGCGCTGGATGTCATGGACTGGTTCCTGTGTTCCTCTGGAGGAATGTTACCAATGACTTGTGGTTGAGCTAAAGCACATTTATCCCTTCTTCCTGCAACTGCTACTAATTCTGACATTGCTGACAGAGCTGCCTCGTCCTAGCATGCACGGGGAGATTCATAGCCAGATGAATCATAGCACAGGGGGAGAGCTCTGCTGCAAAGATTTCCTGGTTCATTCCTGAGCTGGTCAAATCAAGGTAGACCAATTTTTCTGTTGAAAAAGTCAAAGCTGCAGACACAGGAGTTTGGTGCTATGTGATGCAGACCCCCTTAGACGTGCCGTGGCTGGTTGAGGATTTGCGTTGCTGGCCACGCTGGTGCGTTTTAAAGGAGGTGATCTTGTCATGATCCAAAGACACAGGCAGTCAGACACATACTCTGCAAGAGTATCAACACCAGGGATGAAGGTCTGGCAGAAGCCATAATCTTCATCCCACATAGCAGTTTTAAGTCAGGGAAGAGATACTCCTGTCTCATCTATTCCCCTCCTCACCTCCTGATAAACAAGTCCGAGGCTCTGACAGTCCAACTTTCCCTGAAGATATCATCTGCTGCTGCCCCAAAAATCTCACTGAGCAGAAAATAAAAATTTGGCCATCTAGCCACGACTTTCCACCAGAGCAGCAGCTGCAGAATGCCCAGTCCTGGGACAAACAAGCCCCAGCTCCACTGTACTGGAAAAGGAAGATTAACAGAGCCTGGAAATTGTGGTTTCGCAGCCCGTATGTAGTATCAATGATTTGTCTATGCACAGAATCTGACACATCATGAAAGGGTTGAATTTACCGTGCAGGTAAAACCTTTCAGCACAGGGTCCATACAACCATGGTTATGCATCCTGGTCATCCTGGGCTCATATCCCCCTCTGGGATTTTGCAGATGAAATATGGGATCATTCCACTTTTGTCTGTCCTTACCTCAGCACGTTAAGTTGTGGACCATGGGGTTCAGCTCTCCTGAGTATGTAAAACAATAAAACTGGTATCAAAAGGACAGGCCGTGTTTCTTTTGCCTTGAGTAAAACTTTCACCTCTTATATTCCTCAGGGTCTTGGTATTCTCTTGCTGGAATCTTAAAGATATCACAAAGTTAAATGACCCCACATCCCACCCCTGTGCTAAAAGAAACTCATTGCAACTGCTACCAGTGGAAAGACTCTAATATTTGAGAACAGGGAAAGCTTGGAGGTTGGGTCTGGAACAGATGCTGCCTTGAAGTGAGGAACATGTAATCAAGTCCTTCATGGGGATACAGACACAGGACAAGACTAATCTCAACACAGTATAAAGTTAGGGCATCGATTTCTCCAAAGCACAGTACCTGTCCTTGAGGGAGGGAGAAACAACCTTTGGTGGATTCAGTGGGATTCCTCCAGATTTCAGGGCTGAGGACTTGGGCTCAGTATTTCTGAACACCTATCAGCACACAAAACCAGCTCAGAGTAGCTCCAGAGGAGGAAGAAGACCCACCTGCAGCCTAAAGAAAGTTCCCTTACAGCAAGAACGAGGTGTATCCTGGGTCAGATGCCACACACAAACTTACCTTAGCATGCAGTGGACACATCTGGAGGGCTTGTAATCACATTTGGTTCTTGAGTGTGCACTGTAAGTCCTCTCTGAGGGCTCACTTCAATCCTTGCAAAATGGGGCTATTGGAGTTGGGTGGTCTCCGACCACAGGTGCAATTCTAATATAAAATGCAACATGAAAAATCAGGGGAAATACTTGCAACAAGGAGCAAGGGGCTTGCTAAAAAGTCAGTTTTATGAAAGCCTTGCAGAATTAAGGCAGGTGAGAATTTGGAGCAGGTGGTGTTCATACAGAGAGAGTTATTTTGGATCCTTGCTAAAGCAAAAGGTGATCATTCATTAAAGACCTACCTCATTTTTGAAGATTACTCCTCACTTGGCCTTCCTGCTTCATTTTGTCCTATTCTAAAGCAAACATGACACAAGAAAATTGATGGTAGCAGAGGTGATCACCCTAACACAAGACTTGATCAGGGACTTCACTTCTAATTCACCAGCTTAATTAAATGCTTTTCCTGCCTCCTTTGATTTGTAGCTCAAGTAGCTTCTCCAACATGACGCCTCTCCATATCTCATGACATGATACAGGATGTCCCTGGCAATATGGCAATAAAAAAGGGCTCAGAATATCCATGCCTTGCTGTATCAGGCACATCTCACTGCAGGGACGAGATTTAGTTGCCAGCAAGCAGATGTTTACCGTCATTTTGGCTACCTTGGCTGAGAAGTAGCACGTATTAACATAAACCACCAATACTTCATCAACATGGCCGAGAATCCTGAAGTGTTGGTACAGGCAATAAGTTGCTTTGCTGCAATATCTTGATTACTTGTAATTGCATCCCAGATTCTGCTGTTTTCTAATCACCACATTCTCTTCCTTTTTTTTGCACAGAGAAAAATTATTGCCCTGCTATTTCTCGTGAAAGTCACTTTGGCTATTAACCGTGCAGTAGAGATGGGACTTTTCCATCTTAGCCAATCACTCCTGGCTTTCTTCCTAATCTGTGGAAAGAAACAGGCGCCTCCAGAAAGGAGGAAACACCCTTTAGAGATGCATCTCCCACCCCATAGACTATCAAATGAACATTGGTTAACCAGCTAAGATGAATAGTTAAGCCAGATGAGATGGATCCCATGCTTAGGATTCCATTCCCAATGGAAATTAAGGACGCATTTAATTTTAAACGTCAGATATTGAGAGGGGCAGTTGCAGAAATACTAGCTTTTGACAATTTTCTAGCTTAAGCAAAAATGTTTTTCATGATTCTACAATAAATTCTTGAACTTCCAAAACCAGGAAGATTTTTAGACTCATTTCTTGCAACAATATTTACTTTTTTCAATCACATGGCTTCTTCATACATAGTTATGAGAAATTAATAATTTTGGAATTTTTTTTTATTTTTATTATCCCACTGGGAAAATAAAGTCCCTCCGGTGTGGGTTTCCAGCTCTATGTTTCATGAAGGAAGACAGGATGGGGGGGAACCTGTAGAAGTTAATAATTTATTTTTAGAGTAGGAAACAAAAGATTTTAAACATAGATGAAAGGTAATGAGATTTTTACAATGGTTTTGTGAAATGTTGGTGTATGTGTTCAAATGGACTGCTGTATGATGCCCTTTGGTATTTGGAGATGTTCTAGGTCCATCCAGGGGTATATGCGGGGACTCACAGTGGTATCCACAGTGGACTGCGCTGAGGTAGAGTCTTTCACAGTTAGTAGTCAGTAGAAGCTTCCACTGATCAGATCCTCAGCTGATGGGAACCAGAAATTCTGCCACCTGACCCAAACCCACTTTCCATTGTCTGGTCCTACCAAACCACTGGGCAGCTGAATTTATTACTGCTTTAGAACAGGTGGTACCATTTGTGTAGTTAATTACAGTATTTTCTCCTCTCCCCGAAGGGGACGTTAATTTAAACAACTCAAATAGTTCAAATGTAAGCACTGTGTCTGTAATCCTTAAACCAAAAGTAACCCTGCTTAGTGCTACCTGTGTGGTGCAGCTCCTACTTACACAGGCAAAGACTGTGGATCCACCCTGAGCTCCAGGGAAGGAAAAGATGGAGAGGGCTTTATCTGGGAAAGCTGAGAGGAAAGAGGAATGTCTCTCTGCCCGCTGCATCAATGCACGCACACACCGCTGCAGAGAATGCAGTTAGGTGTCAAAGGGCTGCGGTCAACCAATCACTCCTTTGGCCACCACCTCTCTTCCCCTCCCCTCAGGGGGGCAACGTTCTGTGTTTTATTCTTTCCAGTCATCATTTATTTCTTTTGAAAGAACAAGCCTTCTTTGTTTGGGGCTCCTACGAGTTGCACTAGACGGGAGGGGTGGGGGGATTCTCTCACAGGGGCTCTGAGGCAAATCCCACAGCTGATTTGTGAGTACACCACGTACCGTGGTGTCACAAAGATACCACAAACAGAGAAAAGTCATGCAGCTATGTGTTATGGGAGCTGGCCCCATATCCATGCCAAGATTCTGGATTTCCTGGCGCTCTAAAACTCTTTGGACCATGGGGATTATACATTGCACAAGGTATCAGATGCCAAACACCGACTTTTAAAAAAGCACACGGGAAACAAATCAAAATGACCTCTTAAAAAAAGGAGCCTATAGATATGTTTTAACAATAACAGAGCAGGAAATTTTGCTCTATTTGACATTACCCAGCTTATCTGCCTGCTGGCATTCCTTAAGCGCACTTGAACACACGCTGGGCCACCTGGGTCTGTATCCTCTCCGATTTCACGAACCGAGCAAGGTCAGCCCAGGGAAGAGGTTGGGTAAGATTCCTTTCAGTGAGACCCCCACTGTCCTTCAAAACTGGTGCTATTCCATCAACTGGCAATGAACTTCTTTTTCAGGCAAAGATTTTTCCAGAGCTGGGAACAGCTGGAGTGGTTCTCCTGAACAATGGGTCAAAGCCATGTCCTTCTGACTGCTGGTCCGTTGAGAACTTGCTACCCTTTGCACAACGCTGAGAATATTCGCTCCAAATGACACGGTCAAAGGTACTTTTAACTCACCTTCCTCCACTCTACATTGACTTTGATAAACAAAATGCTACTCACGGTGTCTGTCTTACTGACTTCCCTTTGCCAGGGAGGAGATACAGCACCAAGAGAGTTCCCTGGCCAGCCAAACCTTGGCATGTTTGCTCTGCTTTCAGCACATGAGCAATGCTGTCAAACTCAGCTGCAGAATTTGAAGCAGGCAACTTCCACACAGATATTTCAGGACTTAAGCTGTATTCAATGGGATTTAAGTAGCATAGGTATAAATATCTACAGTGCAGAAAGCTATCTGAGCTTTCTCAACCCTCATTTCTCCTTAAAGTCAATAAAAACAAAGGTCAGAGAACATAAGCCATTGAATCTAGTGAGAACATCCACCTTAGGGTGAGTAAAATATGGAAAGTTTTGAAGTTACCAAGTTTATTTGGGGGATTTGGGGAGTCAGTAAACTGCAGCATTTCTTGTTCGGCACTAGGAATCCTGAAGTCAGTTTTAGCATGTTCTCAAGCAGTGGCATCAGTCTGTGGGTTGATTAACACTTTAGCTCATCACTGTCCATAAGGGAATCAGTCCCTTTTAGTCCTGTCCTGTGCCATTCGTTCTCTCCAGTCACCAGAAGAATTCTCTATCTGAAAAGCTCAGAACATTAAAAAGAATTAACTACTCAGTTTAGGTTTAGCAGGGAAAACTTGGACTGAGCGAGATTAGAAATGAAAATGGTTGTAAACGAGACTCTTCACCTGCCCTTTCTGGTCCCACTTGCCTCACGAGGTTCTACGCACAGTTTCACTTTCAGTCCAGCGACTGTCAGCAGCATCCTGGATTGCACACCAGTCCACACGGTCCCCTTTGGCACCCTGGGAACCTGTCACTCCAGAAACTTGCACTCTTTGTGCTCACCGCTCTT
>NW_010427283.1:60244-73785 GCF_000710305.1 Buceros rhinoceros silvestris | reverse complement strand
TTCTCAGCAAAATCTCTGCTCTTTCAGTGGACTCCATTCTGCCCATGTCTGTACCTCAACCTTTCCTTGCCCTCCATAAATGCCTGTTTCCTAGGGAGCCCTTGCTGCTTTCAGGAGGGTTATAATTTCCTCTTCCTCTCTTTGGCCCAAAGGGTAGCATCTGATACAAGACAAACAAGGAGACTTGCCTCCTGCTGCTTAGCTACAGTTTTTGAAAAGAACTGTTGGTTGTAGCACATCTATAGTTCCATTTGCCCCCTTCCAAAGAACGCTAGTTTTTCAGCTGGCCTGTCTTCTTGAATGGATTTGTCCTTAGGCTGCTGTCTAACATCATCAGCAAGAAAGAGAAGGGAACCTGGAGTCCATAGGAGACGTGATTGCAGTCACCTTGGGCCAGCCCATGCCATTGTTGATCCACATTCCGAGCTACAAATCAGTGATTTTGTTCAAGGCCCGAATCTACACTTATTTCAATCAGAACCCTAAAAATGTTTACAGAAAAGACCCAGAATCCTCTTGGAGGAGGGTGATTTATTTTCCTAAACACTCTTTATCATCTGTTGCCTGCAATATTTTCATGCTTGCCTTGGAAGAACACAGGCTGTGAAGTTCAAGGTGTCATAGGAGCATCACCACCAGGAACAGTCAAGATTATGAAGAACCTCAGTGTAAGCACCACTTGTACTAAACTACTCCACAATACCGTAGACCGAACTAACCTAAAATCAAGATCCAGATTCTCCTTTACCCTTAGACACAAGTAGGAACCCCACACAACGCGGGGAAGCTCTTGGAGGTGGACTACGAATAGAAGCTTTGGCTGCAATTGGATTCAAGAGAGTGAAATGATGCTGAAATCTGCAAATACCTGAATACCTGCAGCAGCAGCAGCGAGTGAGAAGGTGGCTTCAGCAGGGATGTGTGTTTTGCCAGATCCTGTATCCTTGACAGAGAGGGCAGGGAAGGGCAAGGATCTGGGAAAGGGAGGGGATGTGGGAAGCTGGATGAAAAGTTTTATTAGGTGATTATTAAACTATCATACAGTGCCAAGCACAGCGCAGGGCTGTCAGCTTGGCTCACTGCAAAACCAAAATTAAAATAATGAGAGGGGCCCTAATCACGGGATGTCTCATGGTTGATTTTCTATCTGTGCTGTCTGACAAGCTTCACCACCCTCATCAGTCTCAGACAGAAGTTCAGAAGTGGCAGGGAAGCTTCCCGCAAGCGCAATGTTCTCTTAGCTCACTGTGGTGACCTTCATAGACACAGGCTCCTAATCTGGTAATCAAAAGCATGATGAGAACCCAAACTACCTAGCAGCCAGAGCTACCAGAGGCTGGCTCCTTTCCCAGTGACTGGAGAGAAGATGGGATTGTCTTTTGACCACCTACTCATAGCCCCAAGAACAGCATCTAGGAGCCTTGCGAGTGGGTGTCTGAATTATGCATCACTGTCATGTAATAAAATACCATCTGGGGCATCTTCACCCGTTTAGGTGCCTTAACAGGTGGTCTGAATATAATCCATGCTTTACATACGGGATACAGACATCTACCATGGAAAGGAAAACTTCCCCCGAGGGGTGGAAGCAGACACCTTTACCTTAGTGCCTTGCTTCAGTCCTCAGGAAAGGTAGTCAGGGTGATGTCAAGAGCGTTAGAGCTAAAAACATGGGTTCACAATGTCTGAATCTAGACCTGTGGCAACGTGAAACTATATGTGAGTCTGGAGTGAGAAAAAGACCCAGGTCTTGACTCAGCAAAGCGTTTTATCACACAGTTTGAATCCGTGTTTGCTGGGTCACAAGCAAGCATAAGGCAGGGGCATCTCAAAGAGCTCTGAGACAGAAATATATGCTGTGACTCAACAGCAGTGTAGCCCAGGAGACTGATTCTGAGACACGCATGGCCTGGATGGACCCACACCATCTACCTGGGGTCATCGTAAGGGTCAGGGTAAGGTCTTCTTCAAAGTGAATGGACAGGTTGTGCAAGGTTCCCTTTCTGATACCATTGGCCTTAGGATTCTGCATGCTGTGGCCAGCCTGTTTTTAAATAATTCAGGGACACCTCTGGGGACATTTCTGCCGTTGTAATTGAACTTCTCCCTTGCAAGAAGCTTTCTCCACACCTAGCTTTCAATTGCCTTGACCTCCTTTCCATCACATTACTGTGGTGATGGTGACCTTCTCAGGTCCCTGGGCTAGGTCCCTGACCTATGATGTTGTTCACCCATGTGAACACGAGTGTTCTGTGGGATGTGTTAGCTGGCTTTAGGATCCGGCGGAAGATTTGCATGCCTTGAACTAGCAGTTCTGGTAAATCTCCAAGAGACGAAAGGAAGGAATATATAGCGCCGAGCGGAAAGGCAGTGCTGTTCTTAGAGAACTGCGTGGGACTGACGTAATGCTCTGCGCTGTGATATTCCCAGTAGGAACATATGACTTTGGGTCACAGGTTTGCGCGTAGCCATCTTGTTAACGTAATGGCAGCTCCGGGCAAACACGCCTCCGTTTTTCCACTGCGTGTGCATATGCACATCCATGTGGTTTCGCCTGCGAGCACGGAATCTTTTGAACGTAATGGCAGCTCGGAGCAATCCAGCCTCCGTTTTTCCACTGCGTGTGCATATGCACATCCATGTGGTTTCGCCTGCGAGCACGGAATCATGTGACTGGTGCTGACTTTTATAAAATCCATGCTTTGTCTTGGTCCCTTCCCAGTAAACTGCTGGCTCACCATTAGTGGCTCTGGTAAGCTTCTCCTGTACAATTAACAACTGGACGAATTTGTGGGGTGGATGGAGAAAGAGACCTCAGGGCTTCAGTACTTGCAAATCCCACAGCAAGTTCCTATCTACTCCCACTCTTGCAGGAACACCATGGCAACGAGCTCAAGCTGTGCAAATTGGCTGCAAAGTGCTTTTCTTCAGTCAGTAACACAATACTTTTTCTTTCCCAGACATCCAAAATACACTTGCACCCCCCAAACACCCCTGCCCAGCTCCCAATGTGATAAGCAATTAATTTGGCTTACTTTTTTAGGAGCTAAAGATGTTAGGGTTGACAGTCTTGAAGGAGATGTATAATCTGCTCTCCCTCCTAACATACCATGCAGATCATCATGACCTTAACTCCTGGACACCAAGATCCAAGTGATGTGAGAGCAGCTGTTGGACTTGCAAAGCCTATTGAACTTGCCTACCATGAGTGAGAAGCCTTGTCTGCGTCGAAAGTAATTCTCCTACCAAGTAGAAAAATATTTGGGTAGGCAGGTGATTTGGATCCTATCACACTAGGTGTGTTTCTGAGGAGCCATTACACTGTCGATCCACGGCCACTGTGATACAAATCCTCTTTCTCGTCACAGGTTAAAAACAAAACCTCAAAATGTGCTACGACTCAGGGAAACAGAGCAGGGGCAGATCATTTCCTGCCTGGTGCTTCTATTCCATGTTCCCGGTGCAAATGCTGGGCTCCTCTTTAATTCAGTGTTGAAGGTGTCCAGTCTCAAAATGACGTTCAAACTCTAAGAACCCCTAATAAAACAAAGTCTCCAAGATGAGGAGCTTCTAAAGACAATGCACGTAGATAAACTAGGGGCAAGAGAGGTGAATGAAATGAGACATGGTGGGGTTAAGCGATTTATTTAAGGACACATAGTTCCTGTTGCATCTTCTTGCTTGGACCCTTAAGGAGGCTGAGATGATTCGATACTCCCAGAGCTTTTTCTTCTTTTTTTTAATTAAAAGGAAAAAAGCCACCACAGCAAATACCAAGGGCATGATGCTCAGAAGTTCAGGTTTTGTATTGGGAAAGAAAGATTATGATAAACACATGATGATTTAGGGTGATGGGGTGGGAGGACGGGGGCAATTCCAGTTATAGCACAAGATAAGGCATAAAGCCAAATGGAACAGGAAAAGAAAGGGACAAACAGAAATAGCAGGACAGGTCAGCAGCAGCGATGGAGATGTTATTGTCTTTGAACAACAGCAGGGCGCCTCTAGACAGAAAAAAATCATAAACTATGAAAGTCGTGTGAGCAGCAAAAACTTGGCAGGAACAAGTGCCTGCACTGAGTGGTGCTGGGCTGCACCAGAAAAGCTGCTTATCATGCAGAATCACTTACTCGACCCTCAGATTTGACTCCTTCACTCCTGCTGCACCAGCCTTTCTCTCAGCTGAAAGGGTGACATTCCCATGGTATTTTTTTTTCCCGTCAGGCTCAATGATTCTCTGTTTTGGATGCAGATCTGGTGCACCTAATCCAAACCAGGAAGGTTCTGTCATGAGCAGACTCACTTATTTCTTCATTGGCAAAGTCCGAAAAGCATTGAATAGGACAAAGAAAACCAAGCGGTTTGAGGGGACAGTCCCTGAACTGAGGCTTCTTGTACAATGTTGGGCAGGTCTTTAACACACGTAATGATTTACTCTAGCTGTGCCTTCTGCCTTAGAAATAAGAGATAAAGGCATTTCTTTTTATTTGGATAGCAAGCTTTCATTGCAGCTGAGTTCCTAGATGCTCCTTGGACATAATATTTACCTTTTCCAGGAGGCACCTTTCACTTAGTTGTGCTCAGAGAGAGCATCCTTTTTCTTCCTGGGACCATTTTTTGCCCTGGAGAGGAGTCTCACACATTGCTCTCCCACTCCTTCTGCTTGCTCTCATTCTTGTTCATTCCTCTCAGATAAAGTAACGTTTACTTAAGACTGGAAAATGTTACTTTATGAACCTTTTACTTCATGGCTTGGGCTCAGCTCAGCTGAAAAATTAGAGGCCACATCCTCACGTAGTATAAAATGGGAATCGGGCCAGTTTCTACCAGGGGAGAATCTCACCTTCCCTGGCGAGATCAACGCCGATCGGATCGACTGGTGGGGGTTGACGGGCTGTCATGCTTCTGCTTTAACATCATCTCTAACAAAAGGAGAACACGGGAGACGTAGAAAGGGAGCGAGAGGTTTTCTGAGGGAGCATAAACATAACTGCAGTCAGAGGCTGATATTTTCCATGGTTTGCAGCAGAGTCATTCCCAAGCCTCAGACATCAATAAATGAACCTTTAACTCTCCTCCTAGCTCTGTTATCCGTTCCACACAGTGCTTTAATTACTTGGTGCCTAAGAAGCATTTTGGACATTGAAGTCCGTCACCCTTAAGCTGTCTGCCCGACTCTTCACTTCACAAACAAGATACACACAAGCTCGTTTAGCCAATGGCAGGCTGGTCACACAAGTATTATGTTTTTCCTCTCGCTGTCTACTGTTTCACCACTGGAGGAATTACACAGCCAAGAGCACAGTAGGAATAATGGCTCTATTCATTTCCCCCTGGGACTAATTCTTACAGATGGCAAGAACTGCGATGGGGCAAATTAGCTTCTTATTTCATTTGGAGGCTTAAAGTTATAAGCTCATTTTGTTGTTGTTTACGGGATGGCTCGCTGCAGGACGGTGCAACCCTGTACATTGCTGCTGGGAGGCAAAGAGGCAAATCCTGTACCAGCAGTGGTCAGGGGGTAGGAAAGGGGATGCTAGGAGGACCCTGTCACTGCTCAGCCCGTACCCGTCGTGTGCTCAGATCCGTAGCTGGGGGAAAGCTTTCTGGCTGCATGGGCTCCCAGTCAGGTGCTGATACGAATGGGAGGCTTAGCAATGCTGCAATCCAGGATCACGGTCGTGGCAGTTCGGTAAATCAGGATTTGTGAGTGCTTCTGGGAAGAAGTGGTAGAAAAACAAGCACGGTTTCCACAAACAGGCTTGGCTGCTGTTACATGACTTGGAAATGTGCTACAGATGAAAAATTGGGAGATCCTTGTTTACCTGAAAAGACCATCAAACAGACATACCCATGAATGTTTTCTTTCACAGTCATTTTCCTCTGGAGACACTCGAGGAGCAGCAGTCTCAAAACTCACCAGAAGATCATTGCAAAGGGAAGGCTATCCTTTTCCCTTCGGTAATCACTGCGTGGTTGCGATTACCCGCTGAACTATGGCCACGTGCACCGCTGTACCCTCACCAGATGGCATTTCCAGACAGGGCTGGGCCTTCACGCACATCGTCGCTTGTCTAATTTTCCAAGCAGAAAATTGAAGGATATATCCTCAGTTTTGAGTGAATCAGCATCTCTCTGGAGACTTCAATTTATGCCAGTCACTAACCTGGCCCATAACATTGCTTTTTATGGGAGCTTTCATGGTCAAAGTCTCTTCTTGAGCGGTAGTGTACCACAAGTAGTGATAGAAGATGTAGAAAGTGATTTTATTTGCTTACAAACCTCCTGCATTTTTGTCTCAGACAGAAATCGTCAGTGAAAAGGGTAACCACCCCTCACCAGAAATGTTATTCAGAGCTGTTTTTCTGCAGCTGCTGGCCATGATAAAAGGTTTGTTTTCTGCATTGTCTCAAAAGATCGTAAGGGATGTGGTGCTTAGTGACATGGTTTAGTGATGGACTTGGTAGTGCTGAGTAACCGTTGGATTCAATGATCTTAAAGGTCTTTTGCAACCGAAGTGATTCTGTGATTCTATGTCTGACCTCTTCTCGGAAAACCTTAAGGAGACCAGGTTCTGTCTCACATCAGAGAGGTTATAGGTACTGCCATGAATCATATCGCTGAGATGGTTTCAAATGCACGACAGTCTCCAGCCTCAGATGTCCTGTCTTCTTCAGTATTTATCAGCACTTTAAAGATCTCTGTGCATTTTCAGTATTTCAGCTAAAAATGCATTATGGCTAAAATCATATTTCAGCAACTTCTAAGCTGCAAAACACATGACTGTTTCAACTCTGCTCCATCTAGAGGTCTGTCAACAACACTGTGTGGCCTGATTTCTTATCTCCCTTACCTTTCTTTCTCTCCCAAAAGACACCTCTGCGCTGGCTTGTTCTGCATTAATTAATCCTGTGTCTATCTGCTACTTATCCATCTTTCTGTTTTACCCAGGAGAAATATGAGAATAAGACCTTGTCTCCCTTCATTTCCAGTGTTTACACCTCCATCTGAATTGGTGCTCTTCAACTGTTTTTATAGGCTTGGAGAGAAAAAAGTACTTTCAGAGCACGATTAATCTGTTCTGTTTTTAAGGGTGAACTGCTCTAGATGCTACCTGTTTACTGACTAGTTCTCTGTTCATCGTAAAAGTCCTTGCTGTTTCTTGCTCAGCCATGCACATCTCCATTATAAGTGATCTTCACCTCCCTTGAAGCATCCCCGTGCACTGAGGTGTCCTTTGTTCCCTCCTCACCATATTCCTTAGTCCTTTCTACCATTCAGTCATGTCCACCAGACATCTCCTATCGCAGCACCCCACTCCTGACATCCACGGTAATTTCTGTTCCTTGCGACACACAAAACGATGTTCCAGAGTCATCAGACACAGAGTCGTTTTTCTACGGTACGACAGTCCCCAGAAGGCACAAAACAGTATTCAGACATGATCAAGTGGAATTTAGTTTTTCAGGTCCTTCACTCTCACAATCCCTCATTGACCCTGAGACCTCACTCTACTATTCTTCAAGATGGAAACTGGGAGACGTCTTCATGACACAATGCAGAAGAAGTCCATTATAGCAGGAAGATGCATTCAGATGATTATCTTGCTTCTAGTCCCTTAACTAGATCAGAATTTCCGTATGCCACAACCTTGTGTGGGTCCTTCTCCATACCCTATCACCTTACTCTGTGGATCCTACAGCTCTGGTAATATTCTACCACTAAGAAAAAATGTTTTATTATGCAATTCCCGTTGCATGTTTTTTCTGTAGAACAGAGCGTTTCCTGGTCATTGACTCTACTACTTTGTGCTGCTGAGTTAGAGAGACCTCTTATCTCAGAGGTTTGATACCAGCAGCATTCACATAAGGCTTTTACTATGCACAGGTGGCAGAAGTGCACATTCTTAGACCATACGGAGTAATTTCCAGCCAACCGTAAATGAGGTTTTGATGGTCACCACAAGCAGAAAAATGGTGTGTAACTTGTCTGCATCTGAGATGTTTCTGTGGTCTGCGTAAAAATACAAACATTGTTCTGAAATAGTTCAAAACCTTCAAAAAGAGAATCGCCGTCCATAGTATCAAAATAATCTTGAAAATGACTTTTGGGGGGAAGAAGACACAACAAATCAAATTAACATCAAAAATTTGCACGTGCGTGAAATCGATAAAACCTATTATAATAATTTAAGAAATTATAATGGCTTCTACGGCATATAAAACAATCTTCAAAATGAAAAGTCACGATGACATGAAAAATGGTAATTCTCTTCTCTGACAAGATTAAGACAGAATGTTTCCATCCTACAAAATGCTACATTTGCATATGCACTAACACGCACATATGTTTGCAAAATGCAGCCTGCTAACAGACCCATTTGTCTTCTGAACACTTTAGCGAAAAAATATTTAAAACAAAAAATCCTGTTTGCGACACAGTAACAATCTCTTCAGAAAGCTTCCGGCACCCACAAGCGAATACGGTGGTTGAAAAGTAAACCCAATTGTTCTGTAAAGCCTCCGTACCCCGAGGGAATGTTCTCGGTGGTGTAAACTACCCCCTGAACTCCACGTACTCTGGGGTAATAACTGATGATTAGTGTGTTAGGCTACAGCTTCTCCACAGCTTTTCTACATGCATCCACCAGCACCACCTTGGCTTTGGAGAACTGGGAGCCTTCCTGTCCCTCAGGCCCATGGCATTGTTGGCTCTGCAGTACAAGTTGGCTGTGCTTTTTGAGCTCGGCTGCACATCTCTGATCTGCTGCTTTTCCTGCTGTGGCATGTTGGAGCTTCATTGCAGCTTGCCCTTGGCCCTGCAGAGCGATCTCGCTCTCCATTGTAGGGTGACACCTCCATTTTCTTTCAAGACAGAAAAAAAAAGATGAAGGAGAAGAAAGAAAAAAAAATAATCCACATGTTGATTGTATTGAATCACAAAGCCCAACAGTATGCTGCGGCAGAAATTCCTTCCTCACTCTGAGGCTTCCCCCCCAGCTTTCTGTCTTTGGTCGGAGCCGGTGGTTACTGGAACCACCAAACCCTACGTCTTGTCAGGCCCATGTCCGCCACCACTCAGTCCCAAGCACTTGAAGGGAAATCCCGGGCTAGCAAAGCCATGCAAACATGTTGATGAGAACCCATGTCAGCAGCGCACGCATGCAGACCTCCCTACCTCGCTGGATTAATGATTTCTGTGGTAGACTCATTGCTGGTTTTACAAGCGTAGACTCAAGGCAGAAAAGGGGAGGAGGAGAGCGCTGAGAGAGGAGGCATCGAAGTTTAATGACAAAATCATGGCTAGCTTTGCCAGGGCATTTCATTATATAAGTCGAGCAGGAAGATTGTTTCCTACGCCCCTGTGACCAAAGGAATGCAGGGAGCACGCGGCTCGAACCAGCCGGTG
Organism: Buceros rhinoceros silvestris; assembly: GCF_000710305.1. NCBI lineage: Eukaryota > Metazoa > Chordata > Aves > Bucerotiformes > Bucerotidae > Buceros > Buceros rhinoceros. Next base: position 64,377 of record NW_010427283.1, on the reverse strand, counting down.
AAATGGATAGCCTGCAGAGTCCAGGAACACGTGTAGGCTGTCCCAGCCACCGCGGCGCAGAAATGCAGCCTCGCCAGCGAGTGAACGAGCTGCTCCAGAGTGTCTCTAACTCCGGTCCAGGGGATTAAACGTTTCCCTCCAGGGTTTGCAAGGGAAAGCCTGGGTAAGCCAGCCAAAGGCAGAGTGCTGTAAGCATGCAAGGAGTTCAGCTCAGGATTCCTTATTAAAGGAATAGAAACGAAGGACAACAAAGTAAAATTCCAGCAGCTCAAACTCCAAAGCCTACATGTTTCTGGAGGCTCCAGGCTGGAGGGCTTGTAATGAAATGCTGCTGCTTTCTGTGTTGTTTCAGTTCTCCAAATACATCCCCACCATCACACACACACACACACTTCCTTCTTCCTTGCACACTGAGGTCTCTTGAGGCTAAATCGGTGTTACTACCTATGCGTGTACTGCCCAGTGTCCTTAGTTCACCGAATCATAAATGGCAAGTGATAACAGCAAATATTAACAGACCAATCAGCACCTGTTTTCCTCCTTTAGGCAAGCAGAGAGACACATCAGCACTTGTGTCCCCAGAAGTACCTGCGCAGGTAGGGGCCAACTTACTTGGATCAAGCTGTTTCCAAAGACCACCGATGTAGTCACAAAGCTTCCATGACTGGTGTCAAACTTGTGGACTAACATCTGCACAAGCTAGAGAAGCACCCTAGAAGTGAAGCTGCAGTCTGAAAGGGAACACATTATCTTCCTTCCTGCATCAAGCTTGTAAGATTCACAGGGCTTGAACAGGGGAGTCTGGTTGTATAATCTAGTGGTTAGTGGTCTCTGGTCAAGGCTTCTGGTGCAGTAATCTCCCAGAAAGCTACTCAGAGAAGGAAAACATTTTATGACCTGTCTTTTTCACTAGTTATAGCCCTAAAACAGCACTGATGACCTCTCAGCATCCTTCCCTTTATTGTCTCCATCTGACATGGGTAGATATCACCTGCAATTCTGGCTTGGGAAGTTCGTTCTAGGAGCTCAATTCTCCTCACCTCCCATTACAAAGGGAAGCAAGGTGCTGAAATCAGCCGTCTGCATCTCACTTGCAGCGGGTTGCTGACCGATTTCCAGATGTTTTGTCACAGAGTGTTGCAACATCTGTGCCCCTTCGTGGAAAGGCAGTCTTGCTGCAACTGTGCGCAGGGAGAGGCGGTGGGTTTTGTTAGATTGGACACACAGAGCTGAGGAAAAACTGGAAGTAGAAAAGCAAATAACAGGTAAGTTCCTTGGTGGGCAAGTCCTTCTTTGAAGGTGAAACTGGACCAGCGAGTTTGTGCTTGGGTTCTAAAGAATACTTCACTTGAGCAGTCGGTTCACATCCAAACTGCTGAAAAGAAGGGTTCAGCATCGTATCACAACCCATTAGCTGTTCATGGGTGATGGGGCAGGAGCAACAAAACACTGCTCCTGCTCTTGACATGATGTTAGGAGCGACCAGAGCCACCTTGTTTGAGGCGGTCATACACCTACTGTCAGTCCCCTGTATTTGTATACACTTCGTTTTAAAAAAGCATTTAACAGAATTATCAATGAGGTTATAGATAAGACAAAGCCATTGCAGAACTTTGGAGAAGCTTAGCTCTCAACACCGATTCTACACCCACCTCCCCCATCCAGAGCCACAACAGTCTCCAGTCAAGTCTGGGTGAGCTAACTGAATAGATGGTAACCCAGCTCCAGAGAGCTTCTTGTCTCTCTTGGGTCATCAGGACTTCTCATTGCTTTTGCTGCCATGTTTGCAAATGCCCCTGAAGATCCTCATCCACCGTACGCCTGCCACTGTGAACGGGGAAAGCTCTGCAGCAAAGGTATCAGCTGAAATCTGTTGGGTGTTCACCTTGCTCAGGCATAGAGGATGGACTCTGCTTTAGACTCCACAGCCTCAGCCATCTGACCCTGCTTTGTTGAGTGAGGAATTATTGACCAGGACACGTAAGCAAACGTTCTTTTCAAAATATGTCATGAGTTTCACTTTCTTCCAATGCTGACCCCAGAAATGGAAGATTCAGACAGAATCACCCCCTGAGGTCAAGCAGCACTTATGACTCACTTTGCCCTGTCGAACACTACTCTTCATCCTGCCCCAGCCCAACAGTTATTTATTATGACTATTAATTCATAAAAAAACTATTTACACCATCCATGCTGGTATTATGACTCCTTGTTTGTGGAGTTTCCTTTAAACTCAGAAGACTTTGAGTTCAAGAGGATTGCTGCATTAAGAAAGATGTCTCAGAGGTTCCGGGGACCTCAAAACTGAATGGAAATGCCCAAATCATGGAAATAAACCTTCACAGGTGGTGCAGAGTCCCCAGAAACCCAGTCACAATTTTCCATTTCTCCATTCTCTTGGTAAAAGGATCTGTCTCACGCAACGTCAGCTATGAAGGGTTATGTATGAAAAAAATATAAAGACAGTTTTGGTCAACTTCTTCCATCCCAATATGGATAATCTTTCTATGTGATCCTCTCTCTTAAAAACTGCATCTAGTCCCAGCATACTGCCTCCCTTCTCGGAAAGTAAACTCAGTCTAGAGCACTTCAGAAGCCTTTGTTTTACATTACTGCAACACTTCCATGGAAAGCCCCAGCCAATAATAATTCTCGCTATGCCAGCTGGTAAATCAAATCTAGAGGTAAGTGAAGTGCAGCATTTCTGCAATATTGCATTTTGGTTTATCACACTACATGGCTATTTTCAGACCAAGGGAAAATCAAACTGCTCCTTTGTTGGTGTTGTATTCTGAAAATCCTAGTCCCACTTTTTCTCCTCTGAATCCCAGTGATTCTCCCGCTCACCTATTTTACCTGCTTTTCAGATGGAGAAAAGCAGGTTGCTCTCTAGAGAATGGGAATGGACCAATGGGGAGGCCAATTTTAAGCTGAGATAGAAATACAGCTTAATATGCTGTCAGAAATTACTTGAAACAGACCTCTTTGTGCCAGCTGATAAAACTGAAATGTGCTGCTCTGTGCTGAGCCATCTCAGGTTGGAAGTTGACATTCTAACCTTTTCCCATTAAAAAAAAAACCCAAAAACCCAACTTTTTTTTTTTTTTGGTGCAAAGGCAAAAAATAAAGTCAATATTCAAGTCCTGCCTTGAAGCATTTACAAAACTACTGATCTGAGACAAAGCAGTAGAGCATGTAATGCCCGTGTCACGACCAAGAGGACAAGGTAGGGCTCCTAGGTGTGACTCTGCTGATGCTGGTGCCTTGGTTTTGATGCCGTCACTGCTGCGGCAGACTGCCACACATCTCAACCGTGGCTGGCAGGAATTCATCCAACCACAGCCTTGCGCAAATATGCGAGAGCAACCTACAGCCACAACAACGTAGTTTGGCATTCGGCTCCTCCATCTGCCCTTTGTGCTGGTGGACCGGGAGGATGAGCTGCGCGGTAAGCAGATACCCTCGTTTGATTTATCTTAAGCCGATAACTTATTCCACTTACGCTGCAGCATCAAGGTTTAAAAAGAGATGACCCAGCTGACCTCCAGCAGCATCCACCCAGCCCCTCTCCCTGTTGGCTCTCATCAAAGCCCTGTCTGTCAAGCACTTGCGGACTTTCAGCCTCTGCAATCTTGGTATTGTGGGCAGCGGGAGTTTGTATACTAAGCTGTCACCACTCTCATGAGTGGGTGGATTTTCCAGCTCATCTGTAACCTGAGTGGCACTTCGGCCCTGGGATCTTTCTTCCTAGTGTCAACAGCATGCAACGCTGCGCTATCCCCTTACACATTATCTTCGATCAAGTTGATGGGCAGGAGGGAACAGAGCCAGAAGTAATTGTGACAGGCTGGGGGTTTTTACAGGCACAATAGTTAATGGGCTGGTTAATGTAAAGGATTAGCCCCTTCATCCCCAGGACACATGAGAGGGGAGGAAGGGGGTGGTGCTGCTCAGTAAGCCCCAGTAGGAAATGCCACAATCAGCTTGTAATCAGATGGAAGAAAATCAGAAATATCCTTTAAAGTATCTTGTTGTTGGCGCAAGGGCTGGCATTCTGGGGCTCTCCTGCTCATGGCACCCAGCACAAAAACCAGAGCCTTAATATGCTTCAGGAGAGAAGGCAAAGGATGACA
>NW_010427283.1:57019-60191 GCF_000710305.1 Buceros rhinoceros silvestris | reverse complement strand
TAGGGAAAGGATGAGAAAGTTAAACAGATGCTCTTTGTCCTCAAAAGGGGAGGTGAAGGCAAAGCTCTCAGCTGCGCTGTGAGGACATCAGGCCTCCTCTCCCCAAAACGATAAATGGTGCAGAGTGTTAAGTCTCTGTGTTGGGGAGTTCAGTAAGCGGTTGCCCAGAGGTATTGCTGCACGCTGGAGCTGTCTGTGTGTCCAGTGGACATCTGCCACATTGCCTAAGACAATGAAGCCCGTAGAGATGACCCTGAGGCTCCAGTCTCTCCCTGCTGCACCCACCTTACCTTACAGCAGCATCATTCAGAGTCCAGCAAGTGCTGTTGTGTCACCACGAAGCACCCAGGCTCACGAGATTAATGGCCATATGCTCGTGTGGTTTATGCATCAAGAAGCTGAGACACCCTTCCTCCAAATTCCTCAGGCAGGAAGATGTCTGGATCAGCTTAGAGTGCAGAGAGAGTCCTAGGGAGACACTCCCCAGAAAAGCACCAGAAAAAGAGGGACTGCTGTCAGCAGAAATCTGGGAGGAGTTAGAGCTGGCTAGATCACATCCCGGGGAGGAAGGTAAATCACAAGGAGGTAGAAATCCGGGGCAGTAGACAGGACTGTTTTCCCTGGAGATATGAATTTGGCTGTGGCCAAATAGTTTTCAGGTATGTTCTAGAATAGAATTATTTGGGTTTTGCATTAGCCTATTGGGATCTAGGTGTGTCCACAGGCCAAATCTCTATCATCTGCATAGCAAAGTGATGTTTAGCACCTTCCTCATCACAGTAAGTTTCAGCTATGTCACAATGTCCCAACCACTCAATAAAAAAAAATTTAATTTACCTTGGTGAAAACTTGTAGAAAAAATTATCTCCTTCCTTCTCTTTTCTCCCCCAGTGGCATCATGATGTCAGCAGCAAGAAATACAGGAAGTGTAAATGTAATTTCTGCTTAGGTGCTTTTCTTTTCCTTGTTTTGATGTATTTTAATTACTATTTCATATTCTGATATTGAGGTGAAGGTAACAAATACAAGGGAAATGTTTAAAAGTAAGCCTGTGATTTTTTTCCATCTTTGATCGGCCAATTCACATTCACTTCAGCAGCATCCTGGTCCTATCATTATCACCATTATCACCCAGCTAATTCCAAGGAACCTGTCACTGTGCTCCCTACTGTACAGTCACTACATTCCCTTGCATGAGTGTCTGCAATCAGCAGATAATTCTGTGCGTGTCCAAAATTCATGTAGACGGGCTGTTACCAACCTCTCCACCATGGCACAGCCACACTGGACGTGGAAGGCACCAAGAACTTCACAAGAGCTTGGGTCCTACCTGAGCCACCCACCCCCTTCATGGCTGCCTTCAAAAAGCAATCAGCTCCATCAAAGTGTTGAGCAGGTTTTGCCACCCGTGGGCCACATATTTGCTCTCCACCATATCTCCTCCACCACTGTCTCTTCTCTTACACTTTAGCAGGGATATTTCCAGCATCCTGGTTTCTGTGGGAATTCCTTAGGGAGTCTCACAGCCTGCTCTGGCAAGTGAAGGAGAGATGGACCTGCACCAAGGCACTCCATCTGAACACCCTCGGGATTTGATGGCAGCAGGGATTTGAGTGCAGTCAGGGGAATGGATGAAGCCTGGAGTATGATTTTGGAGCTGAGAGCAGCTCCGCTGAAGCAGTCTACTCTATAGATGTATAAATTGAGAAGTGGTTAATCCCACTCCGTTCATCTAATTTCCAAGAGATGAGTGCAGAATTTTTATTATTTTATTTTCACTCTATTTTGTAAAGATGGTCTGCAGTGACAGCCACTAAGAACCAGCCCTTCATTTCTCCACTGAGGACACTTCTTCCTCCTTCCCAAACACCCATGTAAATCCCACAGAAACTCGAGCAGGGTTTCTGCTTCTTTTTCACATGCACAAAAAAGCTAACCGAGCTGTGTTTTCTGCTCAAGGCATGATCCAGCTTTGGAAATATTCCACACGGCCACATGTGAGAAAAGGTTGAAAGCGACTGCGTTGCTGTTGTGAAATATGAGTGTCACAGAGAAGTCAAAAAGGAAAGTGATTGTTCTGTTCTCTGATCGGGGCTTGAACGGCTTTCAGAAAACTAGCCAGGGGCAAAACCCCAACTGCATCAATAATATAAAACATTGAATAGGCAGCTCCTGAGAGAGACCCATTCATCTGAGGACACTGAATGGGCCAGGAGCCGGTCTAGCCCTACCTTACAGGCAAGTACATGGTTTTGCGATATCATTTAGAGTTTACAGATGCTGTGTTTTAGGAAATAGTGACTGTTGTAGTAGACACAACAAAGAACAAGGTCCTCACTCAGCAAGGGACTCCCAGAAGCGATGGAGCTAGAAACCACCCTACATCAAAGATCTTAGAGACAAAGCAAGTATTATCACGGTCATTACAGATCAAGGCATCAAGAGATTAAAGACTTGATTCTTTCACATTATATATAAGTGTACACACTATTCTGGCATTGTAAAGGGACCCTTACGTGACATGTAATTACAGATAGTTATTATGAAGTATGTACTAAAGCTGCTGTGCAGAGCAGCCAGCGTTGAGAGATAAGACAAAGGGGGCATTTTTCATCTTTTCCACCAATTCATGAATAAGGTAAAGAGGTAAAATAACATGCCTGAGTCACAGAGGAAATTTGTGGCAAAGCTGTTAATGAAGCCCAAACAACCAAGTTGTGATCAAGGACCTGTGCTTTTCAGGGGCTGGTTTTGTTTTTTTTTTCCGTAGAAGTCATTTAAACAAATATATGTTTTAGCAAAGACTAGAGCTGTTTCAGCTGGAAGCGGACTTTAAATTGGCCTTTCTATAGAAAAATAACGTCCAAACTCTCAGCACAAGTGGGAAAAGGAAAACAAATACCTTCAGGAAATAGTTACAGCAAATTTCTCACCAATAAAATAGTCAGTAGTTAAATTAGACACACCTCATTTATAGATCTGTGTTGATTTCACCTGCGAGGGCAAAGAAACAAAAGAGAAGAAGAAATCACGTGGAGAACACACGTTGTTTTCAGCAAATTTGCAATACGTTGTTTTGCCAAGCAAAACCCACCTCCGTTCTGTGTCAGACCAAAAGCAAATCTCTACCGCATGAATCAAGATAATGTTTTCATTTAACAAAGCAGCAGGA
>NW_010427283.1:55287-56911 GCF_000710305.1 Buceros rhinoceros silvestris | reverse complement strand
AGGGACCGAGAAGAAGGAGAACAGCTAAGACGTACAGTTAATTAATGTCAGAATTTGACCGGATCAATCCACAAGTTTGTTTCAAGCCACTAAGCTTCGGTCTTCTGCACCTGGACCATTGAGGTTGTCTTCCACGCTGACAAAACAGTGAACCTGGCTCAACACAGTGTTCCACACCACAGACAAATGCCGTCGATTGAGGGTTTATTTATACAAGACAAGCTTAGATTAGAAGTAGCAGATGAGAAAAGGGATGAGAAAGGATGACGGGGAAGCAAAACAATAATTGAGATCAAAGCCTTTGTTCAGCAAAGAGTCTGAATATGTGCTGCATGTTAAGCATATGCTTAGTCTGTCTGGAAAAACACGTGTGCAAGTGTGATCCTTCATTACAGAATAAAACACATTTATTCCTAAAGAACTGAAATAATTGTTGTGCTTGATTAAGAAAACTATATATTTATTATTTTTTTTAGCAGCTTCTATGTGGGCAAGAATATGTCCAAACATGCAGGGAAAATGATACACACTTAGATGGTGTTAACATATGGTGTAGTGGAAAAAAAGCAACAGGAAAATGACTTGGGGACAGCCATACCTGCCCAGCTCAGATAGCTGTTGTCCCCCATATCATGTCTCCAACAGCTGCTATGGTTGTAGGTCCTGAGCCCAGGGCAAGCACTGAGTGATGTCAGAGATGGTCTCCCACATCACAGGGGTTGGTACCTCAGAGGTTTCAACAGCTCTGAGATCCTCTGCCTGGATGCCCAAAGAAATGACAATTTCCATTGGGAAGGCACCGGAGTCAGAAACCTCAACTCCTTCCATGGAAAACCCAGTTTGGATCTAGTAAAGGGTTGCAGGACCTTTACAGCACCTCTTGGTTTTCTCTCCTGCCCTCACCATCATGTTTTTCTTGTAGCTTTTGTTCTTTGCCAGTAGGTCTCATGCGTGGCAGTGTACAGTGGGAGGTGTCTCCTAACGAGGCAGTATAAAGGCTGCCTGCTGGGATCAGACTGGACTGGGACATCTGGTTTTCAAGCATCGAAGGTTAGAAGACATGAATCCAAATCAGAGTCATGAAACAGTCAATTTCTGACCCAGCCGGTGCTTCCCAAACGTGGTGTAAGATTTGATTTCTACCCAGATGAGTTATTAAACCCCTTATAAATTCAACATTATCGAGTGGGTTTTCTGATGCCCTCCATCACACACATCTGACAAGCTCAGATTCATGCCAAAAATACAACCAACTCTCACAGGCAGAGCAGGACAAACTTCATAGTCTGACTTTCCCTCTCCTTCAATGTATGGAAAGGGACTATAACACCTGATGGGATGGGAGCTCCGCACGAGTCAAGACGCCAGAAAGCAAGAACCAAGTTCTGTACTCAAAAACCACTTTTCATGCCAAAAGATTTGTACGTCCCTTATGAAGCCGTTTAAGGAGGGTATCGAGAGAGTGTGTAAGTACCACTGCGGGGAAATCGAATTTAAGAGGAAGGTAATCCAGAGCATTATCATTAATGTAACCTATCGGTGGACGAGAAGCTGGACAGGAGCTGGCAAAGGGCACTCGCAGCCCAGCAGCCCCCCGTGGGCTGGGCTCACCCCCAGGCGCGTG
>NW_010427283.1:46912-55053 GCF_000710305.1 Buceros rhinoceros silvestris | reverse complement strand
AGTGGAGGCTACAGGAATGACCCGAGGGTGGAACCCTCTGCTGGGAGTAGAGGGGAGAGAGCTGGGGGGGCTCAGCCTGGAGCAGAGAAGGCTCCGGGGACACCTTAGTGAAGTCTTTCAGGACTCAAAGGGAGCTTGCAAAAAGGGTGGGAACAGTCTTTATACAGCAAGGCCAGTTGTGACAGGACAAGGGGTGATGGGTTAAACTGAAAGAGGGTGATTCAGATAGTAAGGAAGAAATTTTTTACACTGAGGGTGGTGAGACCCTGGCCCAGGCTGCCCAGAGAGGTGGAAGAAGCCCCATGCCTGGCCCCATCCCGGGTCAGGTTGGCCCTTGGGGCTCTGAGTCCCCTGCTCTGGGTGCAGATGTCCCTGCTCCCTGCAGGGGGGGTTGGACTGGGTGAGCTTCAAAGGCCACTTCCAACCCAAAACAGTCTGTGATTCCATGATTTTATGTTTCTATGAAAATCCATCATACACATTCCAAATAAATTTGTCTTCTATTATTAAATGAGCAAACAGATTCAACAAAGTAAAATGCAGAAACAGAGAAATTAGCATACAATGGCCAAAACAGCAGGCCAGGTAGTCTCTTCCTCTCGAATAGTAGCTATTTTATAATAATACAGAGCAAAATTGGGCTATACATGTACATACGCGCATGCACCCATCCAGATATGACCACGCCTTCATGCATACACAAAGACACACATCACCGCTGAGAAGGAGTGAGGACTTACAAGGTGTTATAGCTCCAAGAGGGTGCAGGTTTATTTGGTATATGAAAAAATATCCAAGCAGAATGGGATTAGGTGGTGCTCATCTCTTCACCGCGTCTGGCTGTAACAATACCTTTGTGCACCTCTCCATGAGAAAGGATCATGCGTCCACCAGCCTCTCCCTAGCCCATCAATGCCAGTCCTTTCCTTCCCAGAAAAACTCATAACTAGGCAGTCAAGATCAGTCTATCATGTAATATTTCTGTCTGAAATCTCAAATGGAGGGAAATCCTACCAGGTACTGGTCTGATCTGTATTTGATGGTGGAGAATCAGGGTGAATCCTGAAGGTAACACTCTGCATTTATAAAAGTGTTCATTGACTCACTGGGAAAAACAGTGACACTCCATGGTTAAATATTGCAAACTTAAACAAACTGAAATGAAAGTTATTAAGTGGTTAATTCCCAACCTTTTGCCAATAACCACCTGAAAATCCACTTTTTTTTTTCCCCCTAGCTAGCCCACATAGTTCTCTAGACAACCAACACCTGCTCTTAAACAATGCATAATATCCCAAACCGGAAGCAGGACTCCCTTGTAACACAGACACGACCTCTGATCCTCTCCTTCTACCAGCAAATGTTCCGAACAGCTGAAGACGGCCAAGCCCAGTGAACACTCCCCACCTGCTGCTGCAGCTACTGAAGCCTGGGCTGCTCCGCTGTGCTGAGCTCCTTTGGGGTTTCGTTTTGTTTTTTCTGCTGCCCTGCGCGCAATGACCTGAATTGGCACGAATCTGGCACTTGCACACTCACGAAGTTGGAAAGAAATAGAAAAAAAAATATTCAGGGTGTTTGCTGTATGTTTTCTTTCCAGAGAAAGCCATGCCTCCTGCATTCTGCTGGCGCAGCTGACAGTAGCTTGTCTCCTGAGCCTATCGGATGGGTGGGTGCTCTTCATTCATGTCGTCTTAGACACATCAGGGTCTCCCTCCAGGGACCATCTCAGAGAGCAAGTGCAATATTTATTTTAAAGTTGACCAGGCTCCACCAGCAGCCCAACAACTCAGGAGAATCTTGATAGCCAAGGCCTGAGCGAATCATCTGTCAGAGGCAAAGCTCCTCCAGCAGGAAAAGGGAGCAATGACTTTGGTCACCTCCAGCGAAACCTGTCTTTTTAGCTCTGGTCACAGGGATACGTCAAAAGAAGCCCAGCTTTGCCTAGCCATTACAGAGAGGAGCACAGACCGCTGAGGTCCTGCCTCCAGTGACGCTGATGCTGATGGCTTCTTGGGAAAGTGGGCCAGACATAAGACCCTAACGTCAGAAAGGTCCAGCTGACATTTTTTATCTAATAAACCATCCACTTGCAGTCGAAATCCTGTTCAGTCAACAGTCTACAGCCCGTATCTCCGAGTCTGCTCAAATGACACTGAATATCCGTAAGTCACAACTTTAACTGAGGGAACGATCCCTCACACAAAGCTTTACCTTTGCTTACCAGTATCTCAGACTTCCACTAGCAGCCAAAGTTCTAGGACTGTCTCTGGATGCTGGGACTTGGTCGTTCATGCTGCTCATTTGTTAACGCTGACTATATTGGCCCAGCTGAACTGGTAAATCTGCAAGTAGCTCCTGGGTGCTGCTTAGGAAGTAGCATGGAAAGGAAATATTTCCAGGAGCCCCTTTCCATGCAGCCAAATGGTTCTGAGGAGAGTTTATCAGTATAGTCAGAAATTGTTCCCTCACCACTTGTCCTTCTGCTAGAGCTCAGGCATAAATGTGACCTGAGGGTTGTAACGAACTGGCTCCAAGACAGACTTTGCTGCTTACTGTGAAGTGCCACTTCAAGAAAGCCATGACTCCAACACTGCTGGACGCTGGCTTCTGAAACCACTGTGATAAACCCTCCACATGGCAACTAGCTGGTGGTTCAGCTGTGATCCCAACTTCTCTGCTCCAAATTCTGCAGCCCTTTTTTGACACCAGTCTCCTAGGTCTGGTAATAGTAGGAGGGAACAGAGATATAATTACCCAAATAAGTGAAAGTTGGCTTATCTGCTCGTGTAAGCCGATGTAACTGATGTTTTCACACCAAGGAGCGATGTAACCTGAAATTCTATCTAGTGCCTGTGAGCAGCAGAACTCTGCTCCCTAGGGGAATAAATGCATTGCTGAACGCAGATTGCTGGGGTGGAGACCGGAATAAAAAATGAAAAGAACTGAAAACTGGCAGTTTGCTCCCATTCCCGGCCAGATTTCAGATTTTGTCCTGAGCTCTCCACCCCTTCTGCAACAAGATACAAACCGTGATGTGAAGGCCGTGTTTCTGTGCACGTGCACTTGCACGTACGCGCACACACATACAAATTCTCGTTCCTAGTTGGACAGTGTGGGTGAATCCTAAACTTACATGACCAGCTGACAGCCAGGGGAAAGGACATTGTTCTTACTTTTGCTTCTTGACTTGGGCTGGAAGGAGGAGAAGGGGGTGGGTGGAGAGGTGAACGATGTCGAGCAGCAGAGGAGAGACGAGATGGGAAGACAAAAAGAGGAAAGCAGAAGAATTTGCAGGATTTGTTCAAGTTCATCCACCTATTAGTAACGGGCAAATGAGGAGTGACAGGGAGATAACACTGAGCAGGCCTCCGCCATTTCGCAAACCATCGCCTATAATTTCAGGGAGTAGGAACTCCAGCTGACAGATTTTTGGAACCAGCCACGGTCCTGTCAAGGGACTGGGGAGAGCAAGAAGAGGGGGTGACTGGGAGAGGGCAGAGCTAGTGGAGAAGAGAGAGATGAGCAAAGCTGAGGTCAATGGCGAGGTGTTGGTGGCAGCTCGTGTTCTGCTGTCTCCTGTCTCAGGCACACCAAAAACTGCTACTCGGAGAAGGAGCATTTTATAAACTCTGCGCTCAGCCGCAGCAGAGCTGGGAATAGCTGGATCAGCTCGTCTCCTCTGGGGTGGCTGCTTACACTGCATTACCTGACATTTTCCCTGACCCAGCTTTACGTGACTCAAGTGCCAGAGGCTGCAATAAGGAGGTGTGAACATCATGAGCCTGGATGCCAGCCAAAGCTCATGAAGGTCAAGAGAGGATTTTTTCCACCAACTTCAACTGGACTTGCAACCAATTCCCTGTTCAGCCTGAGGCTTTCCCTCTGTGTACCCAAGAAAATGAGGTGATGTGTCATGGAATGAGTGGGACCACACAGGGGCAACTCACTTGGGGTTCCTCTCTCACGGCAAGTTTGCCGTGGAAGAGTCCTTTTGGGGTGCATGAAAAACAGGCGTCCTAGCAGGTTTTTTGCTACTGGTTCAGAAGAACTGGCCAAGACAACCTCACGGGCAGGAAGATGTTCAAAATATGGAGACAACATGCCAAATCGGGGCTGGGAAGGTTATATGCTGATTATCAAATCTTGGGTTGAGTTCCTTGCTTTGAGGAAGGAACCACCAAAGACGGACTGCTCAGAGAGTCAGGCAGCCAAACCACAGCTGCTGCTCCTTCACTCACAGATACAGGACCGGAGCGAGTTTCTAACCCAATGAGAGGCGCTGGGAGGGTCAAGGCATTGAAGTCAGTGAGGCAATTCAGCGTTGTGATTGAGAAGGAATTGCTCCGTTAGCTTGGTAGGTCCTCATTTGGTTTAACTGCCTTTGCAGATCTCGCCCAATGTGCTGAAATGCCTCTTCGGCTTTGCCATCAGCTCTCAAATAAATTACCATGGAGAGGTGTTTAGAGACCCCATAGTTAGCAACGTGTTTTGAGAAAAGCACTAAAGAATGATGAAGAGTTGGTGAAATTTTATGTTACAAATATTTTTACAGCTTTAGCCCTATTTTTAGTGAACAAATCATCTATGGACCAATTATAATTTCCTTCACACATATTAAGCACACACAAGAATTTGCCAAACACACTGGTGCTAACCCCAAACATTCAAAAAACATGAGTCAGCCTTCTCTTTGCCTTCCCCCCTCCCATCCTAGGCCTATTATCGACTTCAGCTTCATCAGACTTTTACAAAAATAAATGTAAGCCCTTTCTATTTGCTGCCTTATACTAGAAATCTTTCCATTTTGCCTTTTTAAGGTTTCTTCTGCACTTCTGAGGATTATTACTTTGTTTTCTTTTTAAAAGAAGTCTGAGATTTTCTCACAATTACCTGTCTTTCAGAGTGAGGGATGCATAAAAAACTCTCTAGGTAACTGGGACAAAAGCACATATGGTCCTTGGATTTCCCCATTCAGGTTGCACCCATGTGGTCTTAACTGTTTTTTCTTCCTCATGGGGAATATGCAAGTGACTGTGATTATTGTTTCCTCTTCCCAGCTGGGATGGCAGTTGGACAGAGTGCATGGTCTCATAAGTGTATGTTGAAGCAATTTGAAAGCTTTCAGCATTCTTAAATAGAGAGTCATCCCCCTTCCTCCAAGCTGATCATGGTGATTAAAGATCATTATTCACTTGCTTAAACATAGGGATCCAATGTCATCTGAGATCCTGTAGGCATCTGGAGGACCATGAGTCTTCTGGAGGACCTTCCTGGTCCCGTATGGATGCCTTAGACTCCCAAGAGCCTTGAATAGCACTGGGGCAAATACTTCAGGGAACCCTTTCTCCAGTGTAGTAAGATCGATGAAAATGGGCTCTGAAGACAGCTTAAGCAAATCGGTAATTAACATTGCCATGGACTTGCGATCAGTTAAAGTTCATCTGATAGCACAACAACTTACTAAACTGTTCACAATCCCCCAGTGGGGGGTGGGGGGGGTGGGGGTGCAATGTAGTTGCTGGAGTGGTGTTTTGGCCAAATAATTGTCTCTCTTCAAGCCCGTGGAACTTGCGTGACACAGCTGTCTCCCCCTCTCCCATGTGTCCAAACAAAGGAGACGACTCTCTTATTTGTGAAAACACTGCAAGGCCCCGTTAGACAGAGTTGGGAGATTTCCTCTGCTGCTGCTGGTGTTGCGTGTGATAGACAAGTACTTCAACTAGGAGTTTCTAAGCAGTTGCCTAGAAACTAACAGATGTTAGATGCTAACAGTTGCATGCAGTCATGTTCTCTGGATTGCAGAACTCAAGATGTGCTGATGTGCTGCTTCTCTTCTTCCCCAAACCCTACCCAATATACTCTTTTTTTTTTTTCCCCGTGTAGATTGGAGTATCTCCTGGGCTGTTCAGACTGATGGCTGCTCTGCCTTAGAGCTTGCTAAGTATTTCACATCTACTAACCATTTTGAAAGCAAGACCCATCAGAGGGTTCCGTCATATGGTGAGTGGGACCATACTTCATCAATGACAAAAATATATCTGGAATTTTGTTCTCAGAGTTCTTGGGAGTAGATTATACATTCAGCTCGCAACCAGACTAGTCTGACAAGACTGCAGATGTATCAGTTAATCTTGACTAATTTAGTAGGCTTTTGTGTATTACGTACCCAAAAATACCATTGAAAATAGTGCAAGAAAGCAATCAGAACATGAATAAAAATAGTAGTTGTGGTTAGATTTCCTTTAGATACAGCAGTCAGAAATGTTAGAGAAAACCATAAAATAAAATATAAAATGTAAATTAAATGAAATAATTAATTGGCCAGCAAATACATCTTTAGGGAAAATATTGTTTCCCTGGCAGAGATCAGAAAGTCAGCGAAGACGTATATAATTTCTTTTACATCAAATAAGAGAATGTTATTTTAGCAGTAGGTATACGTGCTTGTCTAATATAAATTATATAAGTGAGTAGTAACGTTATCCTGATGTTACAAGTGGTGAGATAGATAGAAAGTGAGAAGTTTCCTTTCCATCGCAGTGCTCCAAAAGCCCTGACCTTGCGCTCATGGTGACATTTCACCCTCAGTCTCCCCAGTTTGCTTTGCACCTGTTTACTGAACTAAAGTCACAGAGGAGTTTTCATCCCTGAAATTCCAAACACAATTTACTTTTGTGTAAAGAAATCTTCAGTTTTTAACGTCAGCGTTTGCTTTTTTTATTAGTGTTGTACTTATTTCAAAATATCAAACACCTATAAATGAATTCTCCCTGAGCTTCTATTCTGCTGATGGGGTCATGAATGAAAAAAGCTCAAGAAATCCTTGTCCCTTTTCCTTTCGCCTATTCCAGGGGGACACAGTTTGCAGATGCCTGTGCCAGAGGAAAAGTCATATCCTCATCAGCCAGCACTCAGGGAAATGAAGAAAAACCGTGCCAGGATCCCAGCCCTCTTTACTGATGTGTACCAAAACCCTTCGCGAAGCAGGAGCAGAGAACTGGGTGAGCGTTTCTGGATAACTAAGACCACAACCGTGTGCACCCGGAGAAGGTCCAGACACATTGCAGGAAGAGAAGAGCCTGAGAGGCAAAGGGGAACGGGATGGGTTTCAATCAAGCAGAGCTCTTCCTGTCCAACTGATCAATTTTCAAAGGATATGTAGAGGCTTGACCCATTTTAAGGTCGTAACTTAAATACAGGTTTAACTACCAGTACAGCTACAGAAATGAATGAACCGCAATCTGGCCTCCTACATGGCTGAAGCTTCTAAGAGCATTTTGGTGCTCTTTGCTCTTCAGGACTTGCTTTCTCATCTACTTGAACTGGGCCACCGAAATGCTCAGCACATATAGCATCGTCTGTAAAAAGCTTCTTCATCACCACGCCCTGTGGCAGACACTGAAGAAAATCCCTCTTGGCCTGTGCAGTCTTGTGAGAATCCAGGAAAAAAAAAATTGAAAAAGCAAAATTCACCAGGTCAGCTTTCTAAGCAGTGACTTTCCTTGTGCTTTCCTAGAAACTCTGCTCTGCTTTTCCCATCTCCTGCCAAGCTGCATAGAATTGGATGAGCATCATTTTTCTTTTTCTCCTTCACCGAGAGCTGGTGCCAGTGCAAGTAAGTTTATTATTGTAACTTAACCCTCTCTTGCAAAGTACATTTAAAGCACCTGGCTTTAAATTTTGAATGAAACCAGAACTGACCTTAAATTGCTGAAAATTTAGCTGCTTTTTATTTGACTTGCAGGGTTTTAAGTCAGCTGCAACGGATGGGGGTTAAGAGAGTCTCTGGTGAGAGAAACCTATAGGAGGAGAGAGCAGCTGCGAGTAAAACAGACTTATAAAATCCCTGAGATACAGTCTTCAAATTCTACCTGTCCTGATGCAAAGGAGGACCCATTTATGGGGTTGGTTTGTTTTGCATTTTAATTCTAAACAGGATTGTAGAGGCCTTTAACGAAACTGAACCTGGAGGCCAGGGAGTGAATGGGTGGCTGGAGGCTGCTTTCAATATAAAGAGAGAATTGAGTGACTAGCACAGATTTAAATAATTTGCAGACATCTGATATTAAAATGAGAGAAATCCCACCCCCACGTCTACTGGCCGGGAACTGTGCCCTGCAGACACTTTTAATGGCTGGTGT
>NW_010427283.1:26697-46790 GCF_000710305.1 Buceros rhinoceros silvestris | reverse complement strand
GCCTTTTATTGGGGTATTTATTGATTTTTCTGAATCTATACAAAAGCACAGGAATGAAAAAGAAAAACAAAAACCTAATCATAATAAAAGAGCTAGATGAGATGAAAACCAGCCAATAATTCAGCTTTAGAGGAACTCTTAGAGGAGATGTCTGCAAAGTCATCGTGAAGATGAGGCCACTTTGTAGATCTGGTACAACCAGGTCAGGACATCAAGCAGCGTTATGGAAGTTAGAAAAATCACAGAGCAGGAATCATACAGGGCACCCATCAAACCAAACCTGGTAAACAGTTCCACAGTCTCATCTGCCCCCAGTGAGAAACCTGTGATTAAGAGCAGGGAAGAGAAATCCCTGACTTTAATGTTTCTTGTTGGAAAATAGGGTTATATCAGAACCTAGAGTGTCCAAAAACTAATAAACTAGTTTGGAGTTTCACGTGGTTGTTATTACAGGATGCATTATTCCTTCAATGTCAGAAAAAGAATTCCTAGCCAAACAGGTCTTTCAAATCAGAGGCAAGGATCTGAAATGAAGTGTTCAGCTCACTTTGCATCATCCCCTTTTCATTTCATTTCTCATCATCAGAATGATCCTCGGACAAGGATTATCTTAAGACAGATTCCTATGAAATCAGTTAATTTGCCCTCTACGTATCTTTGTCTAAGTTCAGCTACTCCAGAAGAAGTAGAAAAGGCCAACTCAGACAAGATACCCAGTTTTAGATTGCCCCCCAGTTCCACCATGTAGAATGAGGATACCAGCATTGACACCTCCAATGGCTTATTGAAAGGTTACAGGCCATAAAAACCCATGCAGTGGCAGCGGAGACCTTGACAATTCTTTCCATAGCAGCCAGGCTCAAGCAGTCTTCCGTGCTAGCTCTTTGTTCTTAAATTTAGCTCTAGATGTGTCATTCTGCTTGCAGAGGTCCCTCTTTTCATCTCACTCTCTGTAAATGGGGGATGAGACCCAATTCACATGAGTGCCTGAAACCAGAGAAACAAGGGCTGCCTCTTACAGCTTTGGGTCCTTTTGAAATCAGTGGCTTTTTCAGTGGTTGAAAGGGTCTTGTGGCCAGGACAGGAAGGCTGCCAGATTGACATCATCATTTGTCACGGGGCTGGGGATGAAAAAGCAAAACACCATCCGCTTGGTTCGTGAAGGCTGTCCTTCATGTCAGCTGCTACAGAAGGTTCATTGCCCTTTCCCAAGCACTGAGCTTAGAGCGAGAGCTCCTCTCACCCAACTTACTATTAGCAGTGGGTTGTCCTCATCTCTGACCCTGCTTTGATCGAGAGGTTGGACAAGATGACCCTCAGTCTCCTCTGACTTGAATTGGACTGTGATAACGCTTTCAGGGGAAAGGTTGTCTTGAAAGTGAGGAGGAAAAGGAGTCCATCACCACAGGAGGCTGAGGCTCACTCATGCAGTGATTTGGCAGAGAGCCTGAAAACCAAACAAGCTCCCATCAGTAACTGAGCAAAGCTCAGCTTGGTGAGACTGAACCCCAAAGGGCCATACCCCGTCCTGGTTCCTGCGAGGAACAACGGTGCATGGATGAGTCACTCCAATCACTGCATTTGAGTCTTGCTACTGCGGCTGTCTGATCCCATTGCTAACTTCATAACCTTTGTCCTGCCTCAAAACTTTCCACTTATGTCTGCACCGCCATTCCCGACCTTTGGCTGCTGCACCAAATTCTTCTCCTACTCTATCACTCCATATCTGAGATGCAAACCTCAACCACAGCATGGTCTCCTGCTTACAATTCATCAAGACAACATATGGCAGACCTGCTTTTTATATTTGGCCACCAGCAATAACCTCAAAAGTTTACCACATGCTAAGACGAGACAGCATTCATTTTCTGAAGCCATCATTGCTGTCTTTATTTAAAGAACTATTTCACCACTGGCTTGTTGTTTTCTTGGTCAGTACTCGAGAGGTCAGGTCACTCGGTGTCCTCAGGCTCCCAGGACAAGCAGACAAGGCTGTGAAGATTTATTTGTGCCTTGATAATCAGAGGTGTATGATCAGAGGTGCTGTGAACAGTGTTGGCAAGGTTCAATTACACACTGACCCTTAAAAATTCTTATCCCTGTTCTTTTTTTGTATCTGTTCACTCAGCAAGATTTAGGGATAAAAAAGGAAGAGGGGAAGAAGGAGTGAAAAGCATTTGTGACACTTTTGCTACAAATAACACAGCAGAGGAAAAGGCCAAATTCAATTTTTTTGATGTATTTTCTTTTTTAAAAAATCAAAAAAGCAAAATAAGCTGTTCATAGCAGAGGGTTGAAGGGGACTCACAGCAAAGATGGTTCCATGGTCTAGTTTACTAAAATAACCAGCAAAATCTGGAAAACGGGGGCAGCTGCTACCGAGAGAGGGGGTGGGGGGTTGCATGCTGATCCCTGAGAAGGAAAGGCAGATTTCCCACCCCAGGCATAACTGAGCTTGCTTAAAGTAGAGATAGAACAGATTGACAGACTGACAGACAGACAGACAGATAGATAGACAGACAGGCAGGCACTTTGTTCGTGGAAGGGACCACAGCACTACCATCTCCTGCCAGAAACATATGAGGCCAACGTGTTCCAAGTACTGCTGAGCAAAGCCCTACGAAATGAGCAGAAGTGACCACAAATATGCCTGTGCTTTAAATTCGAGAGGAGCTGGCACCGCCTGGTAGTCTGCTGGCTGGAAAGGGAGCAGCCAAAGCAACGCGGCTACAGCGAGCCACCTTCGCGTGCTCTGCGAGGGCTGAATTTGCTGAGCAATGCCCGGCGTGCGAGCCAACGCTGCAGAGAGCCATTTGCAAAGTGAACTTCCTTCTGCAAGGCAACTTGCAAGAGCTGCGTATGTCATCTCCGAGAAGAGAAACCACTGCGGTGTGACTCGGGCACCCAACCAAAGCAGCTCGCTCGCAGGGGCTGCTAAACCCTGTGTAACTAACCGCTCACTAACAAGTGCTCGCTCTCAACGTATCGAGAGTCAAAGTGGGGCGTCACTTCAAGAAAATCATAACCCATGGAAACAGAAGGCGATGAAAGGCAGCCAATGGGTTATTAACCACAGAGGTTTTTTCCTAGATCTAATCTCTTCCCTCGTTTTTAAATACAAAGAGTTTGGGGGAAAATGGGCCACTTTTCTTGAGCATTTAATTCTGAGGTTGACAACAAGGACATGAAGGAGAGCGATTCCACACAGCACCGAGGACTCATGGTTGGTTTTTACAGTAATGATGCCAGCACATGGAGAGCTAACGGTCATGTCCCAGCCCCTAGCTGCAACATGTAAAATAGACACAGGCACCATAAACTCAGGAGAGACATTTCCTGCTCTTTTAGTTGTCCATCCTTCCTCACGATCTGCATTTAGAGTTGACTCCAAAAAGGAACATCGAAACCCTTGATTAGGTGTCTATTCATATGCAACGTGCCTAATTGAACACAGGGTCTTTCTTCCACCGTTTTAACCCTCTAAGAAGCACCTACCACACCATCTTCTGGCCAGGGAGTGAGAGGACCCATTGATGCTTTCTGCTTCCACACTACAAAGACTACAGTAGTAAGGTCGGCCAAGTTGAGAGAAAGACTCTTTCTACATGGGCCACCAGAGAGATGACATGGCAGCAGTGGTCAGGCTGAACTTAGGGTTCTAATTCCACCAGCACTGAAAGACAGGGAGAAACAGCAGATCTTTGATGAACACCTTGAACATTTAACATCAGCCCGTGCCCATGTATTTCTGTAAGGACTGGGAGTGAAATCGCACTCTTCACCATGGGGGATGTGTGCCTGGTACTTAATTTGGGAAGTGGGCATTTTAGTTGCAACTAGTATTTTTATTTCTCTCTGCTTCCTGTCTCCTAACCTCAAGAGCATCAACCTTTTTTACTCACCACTTGCCTGTACAAAGAGCTGAAAACCCATTTGCAGTAGAAAACATACTTTGGATTTTTTTGATACTACTTTGCTGTGTTTCCAATTAGGTTTCCTCGCTTTTATCTTCTTTGTGTAATCTATTCAGTCCCTCCCACTAATTAGAACCTTATTTGCCTTTTTTCCCCCTTTCAACAGTGTTTATCCTTCACATATTGTTCCTCGCATCTCTGCTTAGCAAGATTGACTTCGGTTATCTTTGTTTTTTAAATATATGTTTAGATTTTATTGGCACAGACGCTTGTTAAGGCGATCCAACTATTCATTACAGACCTCATGATTTTCCATAGTAAATTTTCTAGACAATCAACTCAGATCAACATTATTTTTTGTCTCCTTCTACATTCTTTCGGAGAGTTATGTTTTATGAAAAGACCAATACTTCAGATTATTACCTTTCATACAGAACATTTCCTCAGAATCAGTGGATATCTGATGATATTCTGATGGCTAGACCTCCAGATGTTTTGTTTTATTTATCATACTTGGCTTGTTTTCTAGGACCAAGTCCAAAACAGCCTCTAATCTCAGAGGTTGCTCAAGAAATTCTGTGAGAGGCTGTGAAAAGCTATTAAGGGAGTAAAGAAGTCTTTACACAACAAACAATTTTGCAAATCCTAGTGTCGTCCTCATGTACTTAAAATCTATGTTGATCGATAATGACCTTGTAAGAAGATTAATAAGGAATTTGGACACGTACTTTTGGGAGAGCACGGAAACTCTCCGAATAAACTGATTTTTTGCTAAGACAAGTCAGGAAGAAACGTCCCAAGAGCAGCTTTCTATAATTGCTGTTTTGGAGAGTTTCGTGGTTTTTTCTGCAGCAGATGGCACTTGCCACTGCTTGAGAGTCAGAAGAGGTTCTGGATCTGTGGCTTGAGCCAGGAGAGTAGTCTCCATGTCCCCAAAAGAAACAGAACAAAGATGAGAGGAACTAGATGTGTAACATGCTGCAACGCCCTCCTACATGTCCAGAGTCTCACAGGGCTTGGAACCGAAGAGTGGCTTTCTGGAAGGACATGCCACGGCTGCCTGAGCTGGGGGGAATGCCTAGAGGTCAACAAAGAGGTAGGCGAAGACCAAGGGACCCAAAATCAGGCAGAATAAATGAGCCATTGAGTTTTCAATTAACAATTTTGGTTCATTGAGGAAAGACATAAACAGATTCAACTTATTAATAGGCAAGAGGTGTATTTCCATAATGAAATGGTCTCTCGGAAGCAGCCATTTTCAGTTTGCCCTATTTTCCCTGTAGTTCCAGCATGATTTTGATATCAGAGTCAGATGGGAGAACTCAGAAGTTAGGTGGGGGGCTCTCCTATCCAGAAACAACAAGCCTTCTTCCACCAGACAAATCTCCCTACTAGTGACTGACATCATCAGAACAACTTCGTGGTGTGCTTATCCTGAGCAAACCTGCACTGCCTGGCAGTGTTACCAAGACACCATCCCACTCCCAGGAGCCAACACTCCCTGTACCATGGGCTGTGAACCTCCTCAGACTGTGCTTCTCCTTCTCCTGCCCATGGCAGTACCAGAAGAGGGCATCTGCAGCCCGTTCAGGGAAGTCTGAGGTGGTGCTAGGTTACCAGTGGTCCAGACCGGGTAGGAGGGAAAGAAAAAGGGATCTCATAGCTCCCAGTGCCATCTCTCACCAATGCCATCACTGTGATATGAAAGATCCTCTGAACAGGTCCTCCACTCCAGGCGGGGTCAGAGAAAAGAGAGAAAGTTTTCCCACCCTAATTTCACTGAAGCATTGTGTTAAACTGCGGCTCTCATGAGATCGCCAAGATAGTGAAGAGAGTAAGAAGTTTTGCGGCACCATGTGTAGAGTAGCTGAACGGCCAGTTGCTATTATTCTGTTGAATCCATTTCACACAAAGTGGTGTCAGAAGAAACTGGTGACATTCACTTTTCCTGTTCTTAACACAGTCTTTTGGTAGACTCGGTTAAGCCACTATTTTCCTTATTTGTCTTCTCTTCTACTGTTTCCTTCAGTAACTGAATCTTCTGTGGAAATCACAGGTTCAGTGTCACAGGCAAACGTCTGATCACCTGGAGGTATATGCCTGCATGATCCCTTCTGCATGATCCCTTCTCGATCCCTATAGGTCCTGTGCTGAGATCCCAAAACATGAATATATGCTGAACGAACCTCTTCGCTAAGCACATGGTCTAATCTTGCCAAGTTGCTCCGAAATTCCTCTCATCAGGTTTTGTATCCTTGACTTCTTGCAGCCGGGCTCTCCAGTATCACCAGTGCTCTTGGGAAAAGCAGCAATGGGACAAATGAGACAAAACCAAACAGATTATTTTTTGAGTTTTTCAAGGAAGTTTTGAAACTTGTTGGGTTTTTTTTTTAAAGCTTTCCTCCAATTTTGTGTAAATTTCTTTCTTTTCTTTCAAACCAGGGTCAAAACTGAGATGCTGAAATTCAGAATAAGAAAAAAAAAGTAGGAAATTTGAGGATTTTCCCACCCCACCCCACTTTCAACAGTTTCCAAACCTTTTTACTACGATGGCCTGAGAGGGCTCTTTATTTTTACAGCTGCTGCATACCTAGTTCTCCTCGCTGGAAGACGCACACGCAGCTCCAGTGATTCTAATCTTTTCATTCCAGGAAAGGAACCAGCTGTAAATCCACTGAAGCAAGATCAGGATACAGCACCAGGACTGTTGTTCTGGCCTCCCACTGGTTAAGACTTCCCTTGAACTGCTCCTGCACTCGGTCCTGTCGTGGGTCCAGGAGCCTCTGTTTTAAGGATCCCTTCCCATCTCCCAGTTCAGAACTCAGCAACCCTCTAAAGCAAGCGGTGGTATTATTTTCATGATCTGATGAGACACCCTTGCAAAGCAACAGTTGAGACAGATTTGGAGGAGCGGGGTGTTCTTGGGCTCTTCCATCCTGAAAGCACCCAAGAGAGGTGCTGTGTTTGCATCCACTCCCAATATTCAAAGAAATGGCAGGGATAAAGTTACTCCATGCACATTCTCTGTCCCTGGGTGATGCTGTAAATGAATTTGTGTGATGATGCTGTGACACTCGATAGCTCGGCTCCTTCCCTCTTTTACTCCAAGCAGGGTTGCCACTGTCCCTGCTGATATCGTATCAGCTTTCCACTATAAGCTATAAGAAAGCGAAAAAATGGGCATGATTTCATGTTAATGAAAAATCAGATCAATGTTTGCAAAGAGTGATGATTTCCCTGCACCCATGGAAAACTGCTCAGGGAGTCACCTCATGGTGGTGAGAACGTCACCTCCAGGGTGGGTCTTTCCCAAATTTTCACGGTAACCTGGTGCCAAGTGTATATAAACACTCACAATGACTGCTTAGCAACACCTCCTGCCAACCCAGGCAGTGGCAGAGCGAACAAAAATGTGCACCACGCTCTCCAGCTATTCCTGCAGTGAAAATACATCATCAAGGAACAGTAAAACCTGTGTTGGACTGATGGGGATGAGGTGGAGCAGGACCTCCCTCCTCTCTTTCCACACTACGAACACAAGTCTGACTTTGTCTTCTCGGACTTGGCAAGTCTCTTTTGAGCTCCAGCGAGCCTCATGTCCCCAGTAAAAGCTGGCATATGTGACAGCTATATGCATGTAAATATACCGATCTGTTGTGTCAGGGGATAGGGGAGGAGGAGGCAGCTCTGCAGCAGAAGCCAGCAACTGTTCCTACAGCCCAAGGGTCAAGAGATCTGCGGGATTTTTCCAGACGTGTGCTGTCATTTCTTATCCTGTCTAGATCAAGGGTGGCCCAGCAAGGAGGACTGTGGCCATTTGGCACGGAGAGAGTGTATTGCTCTCAGGGCCAGCAAAATTAATAGATCCCGAGACAAAGGCCACAATACAACCCCCGTAGCCGCCCTGTGACCTTCTGCAGGGTGTCCTTGAGTACCGTTCTGCATATGGCATGACAGGTCCTCACTGGAGGCTGGCCACGACTTAGCTCAGGATTTTCAGAAAAATCCTTTTTAGAAGGATTTTCACCTTCAGGGCATCCACTATGATTGATTTGGTGGTAGTTTTGGAGGTGGGGATGTCTATACCAGCCAGAGAAAACCATTCCAGAGAGGCCTGAGCTAACATGGGGTGAGCTAGTGCCTCCATGCAACACAGTCCTTTGCCCTACAAAGGTATTGACTCCGGTCTAACCAACAGACTACTGGTCACTGGGTGGGTAGGAGGGATGCTACTCATCAACCACACTGAAAGGAAGTAAAGCATCTCATTCCACACCTGGTAACATTGTCACATCATTGCTAGCTTGGGGGCTGCTCTGTGAATATTTCATCCTCACATCATAATGCACACACCATGAAAAGCTTGTTTTCTGAGAGGCCAGGCAGAATACTTCCCTCTCTGGAGGATAGTTACAGGAGACGGGCATGTGTGTCACTAGCATAGCGTCCTTTTGCCACCAGCTTAGCTGACGGCAGGCTGCAGGTCTGTTCTGAATATATTAAACTCTTCTGAATATATTAAATCAGCTTAAAATCCAGGGCTCGGCATGTGAAACTCTACTGAGTGGGTGTTAATGATTCCTAGTCAAAACTCAAAGACAAGGCACTGTGCAGTTTCTTAACAAGCATTTAATAAGCATAGAAAACCTTGTAAATCATGTTTGGAACCTAAAATATTTGGGACTTGGAATAAATGTTAAAATATATTATTGGGTAACTCTTCCTACAGACATCTTTTTTCTGTGGCTGTTAATCATACACCACTGGTGTTCCTTCACAAGTACCTTCCCCAAGTCAAGAGTGACTCAGAGTAAGTAATAAAGGCACCCTCAGAGCTGGAGGAGAATGGCAGGATCTCACATTTTTACCTCTTGAAAGGCGGACACCTCTGGCAGAACCTATCATAGTGTTTTGAAGAATAGTTTAGCTGAAGACATTTGAATTTACTCGCATTGCCAGCAGGATTCCAGCCCTGGATTAACACCTGCCCTAGCTTCGTGCAGATAATATGCTTAAATATATGAAAAGGCAACCTGGACCACACAACATGTATTTCCTGGTCCTCCCTCTACCAAACCTTTGTCCGTAATTTGTATTTCCTGCTCCTGCCTGTGCTGTATGTGTCTCAGTTGTAAGAATGTCAGCTGAAAGCAACACCAGCTGCTCTACAAGCTTCAGAGGCAGTTTCTAAGCACAGCTCATAAATACCAGTTCTTACATTTGGCTGGGTCTGAGCCTTTCTAGCCATGCTACGCTGCCCTGCTCTCCACGTCTGCAAGAATTAAAGCTCCTCCAAACCCCTGCCCCTCCCTATGTCTTTGATCCTTTTGTCTGGAGTGCAGAAACCCAAGCTGATACATAAAGCATGTGTGATACATCAGCCTGGTAGAAAGGTCCTTCGTGTATTAGCCCTCCTCTGGAGGAGTGAGATTTTTGTGGTATGATGTACAGAGCCAAACCTGCCAGCATTCCCTGGAAAGCAAGAATAAGAGGGAAAAAATCTGAGCTCATTATTCGAGACCTGATCATATTATTATACATGTATATCTTAATTATTTAACAAAACATCCACCCAGCAAATTTCACAATTGTCATCCTGGCAAGAGGGCCCTGGGAACTGAGTATCGGAGTCGGGGAATATTGATCCATTTGGAGGGTAAGGGCTGGGTTTGTCCGTGCTGGTGAGCAGGAACATCTGGAGGGAAAGGAGGGTGCGTTCCTGAGTGGGGCCACAGCTGGCTGCCCGGTGCATCCACCTCAGCCACAGCTGGCACAACACAGCCACAGAGCTTCAGCCTCCTTCCACCAGCACCGCTTGCTGCTGCCCTCGCATCATACCCTCAGCCGCTCTGTGTGCTGCTTGTCACTTAGACAGTCCCCACGTGGTGGTGGCACAGCACAGCCCTGGCCCCTGGCCCTGTGCAGCGTGAGGAAAAAGGGTGGCAGCGGAGCCAGGGGTTGTATCACTTGCATCCCGGAGACATGAGTAAGACCGTTTCCAAATACAGCAGCAACTTGCTGTCAAGCGTTGCAGGACCGTTCGTAGCAGAAGCAGATGATTTGCGCGTCCTGTCATACGACGTTACTAATGCCGTTGGGTTCCCTCCCAAGTGGAATACCTCCCGCTTTGAGGCAAAGCCCAGCTGGTATTTGACTGCACAAAGGATCCATATCAACTATCCCTTCTCCTAAAGCTCTGATGAATCACTTTCCTCTCCCCATGCAAGTCATAGGCCTGCCAACCTGACACAGTCCCAGAAACCCTTCCCCGCTCCGGTTAACCACTGGTGGCCAGAGCCAGCCCATAAAACCAGCTCCCCCGGGATGTGCGCATGACTTCTCTCTGAAAGAACCCCCATCCCACCACCGTGCCACAGAGGAGGAGGTCAGGTCTCCAACCCATGAATCAAGAGCCTCCTGTACTTGCTACAAAGCCACAGGGCTGTTTGACAAGCCCAAGATTAAAACTAGAAATCAAATTCTCAAAATAGATATGATTCTATTCTGGACGGAGTCCCAGGTTTGATTTTGATTTTCCTAGTCAAACCATCTCCTTCCCTTCCACTGGTAGTCACTGGCTGGGAGCCTTTGGCACCCAGTGGAGCTGCCTTATTATAAAACAGCAGAAGAGCAGCTCCTGAAATCCGAAAGGGTGGGACAGGGCTCAGTTAAATTGCCAGCACTTCAGTGCTCTTGCCCAGCTTGGTAGATGTGTTTGTCACCACGAAGTGTGGAGCGCTGAGGTGCTAAAGCGCTTTGTGGCCCCTGCCACACCGTGCAAGCTGCTAAGGGCAATAAAGGAAAGACCTTTAAAGTCACGGACAATATTACAAAGCAAGGATGACAGCGCGTGCCTTTTTTTCCATGTTGGGGAAACTGAGGCAAGACAATTGACTTATCAGAAGAATGTGGTGCCAATTTGAGAAGCTAAAAATCTCTCCAGTGCATTAAAACCTTCATCTTCAATTTAAACCAAATAATAAATAGACAAGCAGGAATATCACTAACATTTACTTCTAATCCAACCATTGGAAGAGCCCCTGGAAACTCTGGGCCAAAGAAAAGATGTTCCCACCCCCTGACTTTACAAGGCAGTAGGCTAAGGATCACAAAGCCCTCCAAGGTGAACGCAATGCAGGCAGGTCATCTAAATCGTGTGCTTGCCTGAGTAACCAATCACAATCTAGGAGTGACCTGAGTAAATCAGCTGTTTACTTCACCACCCATCCAAAGAGCCAGGGGTCAGAATCTAATCTCAGCTATCTTTGGGGGTAAATCTAGGGTAAATCTTACAGATGACAAAAGACTCACACAGGCTGGGCTGAGAACCAAGATCGGGTGTGAACAGCTATGTTCCACCTCCACCCAGCCACCCCATCACTAAGGTGGAAGGTCAGTGGAAGAGCCAAGGAAGGAATCAGAAGCTACTGGCTGTCTTTCAGCATGATGTCCAGGTAGGTATCTCCCCACTCCGCCCTCCCAGTACCAGTGTTTAATTCAGCCCATGACTCTTACATTGGCACCAACCAGATCAGCCTTCAGCTCCTAAGTGACCTGAGCATATTGGAGCATTCTTTCCAGAGCAGATATTTGTCCCTCTTCCTCCAGTTAATGATCGAAGTTGTCACAACTGTCATATGTCTGGATTGATCCGTAAGTCAGGATGGGAGAAGGGGAAAGGAAAAGGTACTTAGGCACTGATATAGGTATAACAAAGCCAGCACAAGACAATAAACGTCTCTTTCCATTCTTCGTGTTGACTCTCAAGTCCCCTTAGAGCCTTATGGAGCACACACCAAAGCAGCTCTTCCTGCCTGGGGATCCTAAGCCATAGAGGCTCTCTACCTTCATGGCCTTTGACCTACCTGGAGAACTGCTCTTTAACTTCACTGAGCTTCACGTAAGGCTTTTGGGCATCAAAGAATAACACACAGGTTGAGCTGAGGACTGACAGACGAGCAGAAATTCAGTTTCTGCTGGTTCTACGTTAGTGACCACCTTGTCTCAGCATGTATTTTTGGACTTTGATGGTAATCCTGCATTCTACTAATTTCTTTAACAGGTATTATTTTCTTTTTTAAAGCAGTGACTTTCCCCATGGTTTCCCACAGCATTCTCCTGGAGAAATTGGCTGCACATGGTTTGGACGATGTACTTTTTCCTGGGTAAAATTCTGGCTGGATGCTGGGCTCGAAGAGTTGCGGTGAATGGAGCTAAAACCAGTTGGCAGCCAGTCACAAAAGATGTTCTCCAGGCCTCAGTGTTGGGGCCTGGAGTATTAGTCTGGAGCAGGCCTCAGTGTTGGGGCCTGGAGTATTAGTCCGGAGCAAAGGAGGCTCAGGGAAGACCTTCTTGCTCTCAACAACTCCCTGGAAGGAGGTTGGAGCAAAAGGAGGCTCAAGGAAGACCTTCTTGCTCTCAACGACTCCCTGGAAGGAGGTTGGAGCATGGTGGGGGTCGGTCTCTTCTCCCCAGGAACAACTGACAGTATGAGAGGAAACGGCCTCAAGTGGTGTCAGGGGAGGTTGAGGTTGGACCTGAGAAAAAATTTCTCCACTGAAAGGGTTGTCAAACCCTATCCCAGGCTGCCCGGGGCAGTGGTGGAGTCCCCATCCCTGGAGGGATTTCCCAGCCATATCGAGGTGGTGCTGAGGGACAGGGATTAGTGGTGACCTGGCAGTACTGGGTTAATGGTGGACTCGATGATCTTAAAGGTCAATTTCAGTCTAAATGATTCTATTATTCTCCTCACTTTGTTTTATTTAGTTTGTTCTGGTTTTTTAGCGGTTCACAAATGGAGATGGCTTTGTCCACAAACCACACTTAATCATGGTCAGAGCAACGTACCTCTTCCCACTTCCCAACCACTGCATCTTCCTTTGCAAAGACCGTTAATTAACCCTGTAACACGGAGCAAGGTTTGGCTTCTCTGCTGAATTCCCTGAGAATGAATGCCAGCTGCTAAGGATGACCCAGCCCGAGCGCGCTGAGGAATGGGGTAAGACCACAAATTCATTTCACATCAGTCACCACTAGCACACTAGAGCCTTTGACCGCCACAGCCCAAACGGGCTGCTCTCGAACGAGCCATCCAGAAGAAATCAGAGAGGGGTGCTTTACGTCGCATTTTCCATGAGGTCAGTGGATCCAGCTTCTCACACCGTACTGTTTGGATCTCAATACAGGGACCCTTTCTCTGAAGCTCTACTGATGTGATAACAGCAAATGCTGACCTTTGTTTTCTGGCCAGTTACACTCCAGACAAATAATAAAGCAGACAGGACATACTTAGCTGCAGGACTCGATGCACTGCCTTCACAGTCATCGCCCCAAAGCAAACGCAGCAGGTTAGTGGGAACTGTCATTGTTTGGGATGGGAGATTGAAAAGTTGTCTAGTCCACCCCCCCTGCAGGGAGCAGGGACATCTGCACCCAGAGCAGGGGGCTCAGAGCCCTAAGGGCAAAACTGACCTGGGATGGGGCCAGAGATGGGGCTTCTCCCACCTCTCTGGGCAACCTGGGACAGGGTCTCACCATCCTTGTTGTAAAAAATTTCTTCCTTTTCTCTAGCCTAAATTTCTCCTGTTTTGGTTTAAACCCATCTCCCTCGTCCTGTCGCTACAGACTCTGCTAAAAATTCTGTCCCCATCTCTCTTAAAGGGCACTTTAAGTACCGGAAGGTCTCAATAAGGTCTCCTGGTGGCCAGACCAGATGGGTGCCCAGCTCGTGACACTGCATGTGTGATCAGACCAATTTATCCAAGGTGTGTCCTCTGGAGCTGTGCAAAAGCACCCAAAGGTGAGCGTTTCTGGGTATCCAGAAATATAACAAAGCAACAAATCCCAAAAGAAAAAAAAAAAAGGCTATGCCTAGGCTTAGAGCTGGTTCTTGAGAGTCAGTTCTTAAATTCCATGTTTTATGGAAATGTGGGTGCAGTCAGGATGAAAGCAAAGGTTTCACCTCACTCTTTCAATTATCCACAAGGGCTGTGTTAAGTTCCACGTAAAGTGATCGGAGAAGGCTGTAAATTACTTCATTCGATGTTCTATGTGTTGATGTACCCAGCGACACTTGGGAATTGCAATAACAGCAAAGACGTCTCTCTTTCCATTATCCACAAGGGCTGTGTTAAGTTCCACGTAAAGTGATCGGAGAAGGCTGTAAATTACTTCATTCGATGTTCTATGTGTTGATGTACCCAGCGACACTTGGGAATTGCAATAACAGCAAAGACGTCTGGAGCTGATCTGGAGCATGTAGAAGCAGAAAAGACCGTTGATGGAACCTGTGCCTCTTCTCACATTCTTGGACGTTTCATTTTGACCCTCTTTTACATCTCCCTTTGGGATCTTTCCATACCCTTTCTCTTCAAGTACAAACATTCCATCCCTAAAATCATCCCAGCAAAGCATATCCACCATCACCAGGATGTCATCCTTTCCTCAGATCTAGTGCTGGTAACTCCCAATACACTCATGACACCCTCTCATCTTCCTTACACTCCTGTACAAGTCCTATATGCTGCGGTTTTACGAGAATCACAAATGTCCACTTAAATACAAGGTATGTTTAGAAAAAAAAAAAACAACGCTGCAAAGACCAAACATGGTGTATTCTGTTTTTGCCTTTTTCAGGACTCACCTTGGTCTGTCACAGCTGCGACTGTTTGTACAGGTCTTCAGCAACCCCTGTCAAATGAAGTAGTAAATTCCCAAGGAGGAAACCAGTCGATAACCCACATCAGGTCTTACGTCAAATCCAGGACCTAGAGAGATGAAGTATATGGGGGAAGCTTCTGCTCTCTGTAGGTAAGTAGTAACCTTTTAGTTAGTAGTAGCCCAGTTACAAACCCTGACAGGATTTGACTAGTGCCCTCTCCAGGGAATCCAACTAGACGGGCAACAGTAGAACAAACTAAGAAAAACAACATGTTTTTCTACCTGCAGTTCAGGTCCTCCTGCAGCAGGACTGGATCAGCGATGGTGGGTGAGGATGGAGGAGGCGTCCTTTGCTGTTCCTACACAGTCTGTTACTCCTGTGGCTAATCAGAGGGTTTAAGGGCTCCAAGCCGTTGATACAGGACTACAATCTCACGTTTCAAAGAGCATCAAACTCACAAATGTACACTGTTCATGAAAGCAAGGTCATTCTCCCAGGCTAATAACCATTCCATCATCCCTTCGGGTCTTGACATGCCGTGGCCTCAGGCTCAGGTTATTTCATGTTCATTTGGCTTCTCTGTGGCCCTGTGTGAGGTCTTTCTGGAGTTTAAGCTGGAGGATAGCCAAGGTGTCAAAGGGACACCTTTCCTCTGAGCTGTTGAGTGGAATGTCCTATGTTTATGAACACTGGAGTAATTCTAGGTATATGGCCCTCGTGAGCACCATCAATCACAGATTTTCATTTCAAACTCGCCCTACTTTTTACGACACTTCCCGTGGCTGGGGAGGAGAAATGTTGTCACTCCCACCAAATCCCTGCAGCTTACTGAAGTTGCTGAGCTGGGTGCTAACTTGTTTTGAATACCCAGAGCGGAGCCTCCAGAAGATTCCTGATGAGAATTGTGGAAATCTGAGCATGAAAAAAAAACCCTCTCAAGTATTTCACTGTAGCGTAAAACTAACTGTGTCGGTGTTCATGGACTTGTGTAACTGAGGGTGACGATGGACAGTTCCTCGTGGGGAAGTGTATGTACCTACTCCGCAAAAACCCAGGGCAGCGAGTGATGGGAGTGTGTGGGACACGGTGTTAACATCTCAGGCACTTTTACCCACCTGGTTTACCTGCCACTTACACAGCTCTGGAAACGAGTGCTGAGGTTGCTGAGTATAATCTTACGAAATATTCTTTAGGTTAAAATATTGTAACCAAGAAAAGAAAAAAGCAAAAAGCCTGAAGTATCCGCTTAAGGTTTTCCCAAACACCTAAAATTACTCACTCTCACCCTTTACTGGACATGTGTGGATAGAAGTGAATCATTCAGACCTGTCTTTCTGAGAACGTGGTAGGAATACAAACAACCAAACAGGAACAAGGGCAATCCAGTCCAGAGCAGGAGTAAGAACTGTTCTTGTTTCATTTTTCATTAAATTAAAAACTGAACATTTTTTAAAATATATTACTCATGAAATAACCAGAGCAGATTGAACTATTATTACGCTTTGGTGATTATTGTCACTTATTGGAGATTTTCCCTCTTAAAAAATGTCTGACCTGGCAGAATCCAAACTTCTTATTAGAGCACAACAATCCTGTTCAACCAACCTGTAAATGCTTTTTCCTGTCTGACACTCAGATGGGGCTATTTGGCAGTTTGCTGGTGTGACACCACTTCGTTTCAAAAGGCTGCTTGATTATTTGTTTTCACTGGGAAAATGTAATTTAGTTGCAGAAAAACTCTTTGGCTTCCAGGTAGATGGTGCCTAAGTGTGTCAGATTCAGGGTAAAATTTCCCACCAGAGCCTGAAAAAGCTCCCCAAGAAGACAGCTGTAGGTTGGTGCTTTAGAAAACAAATGGGATGAGAAAAACGGAGTCAGTGGCCAGTTTCTGAGATTTATCATGAAGCAGAAGTTTTATTATACAGCCATCTCTCCTTTCTACCTTCTGGCCTGTGCAGCTCTTTGGCTTCCTGCAAGGTTCAGCTGTCCAGCTCTTCAGAGGTGGGAAACAGAAACACACTGAAAGCACCTAATTGGCAGCTATGGGCTTGAAGGAAAAAGCTGAACTGAGACCTGAATTTCCTGTGGTTCCAACCAGCACTCGGCCTCCAGATTCAACCTGCTTCGTTTTAACACATGGCTCAGACAAGGTACGAAGCACGTTGCCTTCCAAAGGACACAAGCAACTGTAGCCCTCAGTCCCAAGAGAGGGCTCCTTCGCAGAGAGGAGGGTGCCTAAGCAGAGGAAGGCTAAGAAGCCGTTCCACCCTCGGGTGCACAGGCTGTGTTGGCAGCATGAGACCATACAAACGCCCTGGGTGCTCTGGAGAGCCTTAGCCTTCCCAGGACACCCAGGGAACAGGAAAACTAACCTCACCATCTTGGACTCACCTGTCTGTGACAACATCTATTCTTGCCAGGCCAGAACCCTCCAGAATCAAGGCCCTCAGTTACAGTGTAAGGTGGCTTCAAAGCATGGCACCTCCGGCTTTCACACCCTCCTCTTTTACGATACGACCCTCCTCCCCTCAGCCTTCTTAAGCCTGCTTGGAACCTTGGCCAATGACAGATGAAATCACAGAGGATTAGTTTCCCCTACAGGGAGGGGACCAAAGCAGCACCAAGGTGCAGACAGGAATTTTTCCCAAAAGCCTCCGGCCTTCCCAGACGTCCAGAGGCTCAGCAGCCTCCATCTCCCAAGGCTACAGCCCAAGAAGCCAGTGGCTTTGTCCAGCTACTCTGCCACCTTGAGGGAAACAAGGAGGGTATTTTCTTTGCTTGTTCCTTAATTCAGTCAGCAAACATTCCCCACACACACAAAAAAATGGGCTGGGAAGAATTGATCTAAGTACCATCTTGCATTTGCCAAATGGATTAGCTAGTAATTGCTGGGAGTCTCAAATGCAAAAGGGCTCCTGACTCCTGTGTATGACAGGACAGGGCTTGATCTTTATTTAATTTATTTATCATTATTATTTCCCTCCCCCTTTCTCACCCTGGACAAGACAAGACCCTGACCTGTTTCCTAAATCCCTTTTTGGAGGGGAGAAAGGGGGAGGAGGGAAGCAGTATGGGGTTCTTTCATTAGCAAAGCCTGCGAGCCTAAGAGTGACTTTGGAAGGCAGGATATTAACCTTTACAGCTCCTAATGCCGCATTACAACACCTAATCCCGCCTTCCAGGGCGGGCTGAAAAATGAGGAAAGGATGGGTAGAAGAGAAAATATCACTCATAGTGCAAACTGTATTCGCTTTAAAGGAAATGGAGGTCATTGCAAGGGAGGTAAAGAGACGGGACAAAAAAAAAAAAGGAACTAGACTAGATTTGGGTGGATTTTTCCAGGGATGTACAGAAATTTCCAATGAGCAGGGAGACTCTAGAGTGATTTTTTAATTTCATCACCTCTCCTTTGCATCACACCGCTCCCCATGCCCTCCCAAAAGTTTTCTGCTCTCGACTATTATCAAGCAGCATTTATCACTCAGGGGGCGGGGTCAGAACAATAGGTGTCCCCACCAGAGCCAGGGAGGAGCTGGAAACCAGGTGGGCATCAATATGGTTGTGTGGTGGAGTGGGAAAGTTCCACAGCATGGAGGGAACAAAGGGTCTCACCAAAGGGTCTCAACAGCCCTCCCCTTTGGGTGAAGTGCAGGGTGACGGATAATGCTGTAAGACAAGTAAAGTTCTCCCTCTGCCCATGTTACCCTGGTAGCAGGCTCAACCCACCAGTCCACCTCAAAGGGTGACAGTGTCTAGGACAAGCCAGCTCTGTCCGCATAGTTTCCACGCTGAAATGTTTCACTGTTCAGACATTGTATTTGTGATAGGTTTTGATTTCATGAGCCCATACGTGTCTGAGCCGTAACGCCAGTAGACGATACAAGTCTTACTTCACGGTACTTCTGTACATGACCACAGTGAAGCGGGGAGAAGAGGGATTTGGGCAGAGGACGGAGAAACAGGCAACCCTGAGCAAACAATAAAACATGTAGCCACCAAATGACAAAGAGAGGAGAAAGGAGAGCCAGCACTTGAAAATACCGGTGTTTGAAAGTTAACATTGACAAGTGTGACCTGAACAGCTCCAGGTTTTGGTGAGGACTGAAATAGAACCTGGGTCAGTGATGTCTTCAGCACCATCTTTTCTCTTCCAGTGGTGCAAAGTGGGGCAGTATGGACAGCACTGTCTGACAATAGTTTTGTTGGTGCTTTTTAACCAGCAGCAGTGACAAAGCAAGGGACAGTGCCAGAAAATTTGTTCAGATCTAGATAGCTATTGATCTTCTGGGAAGTTTTACTCTGGAATAATCTTTTTCAGGAATAGAGATGAAAATATCACTGGGAATAAATAGATTTTGACAACTTTTTGTTCCAAAAGGAAAAAAGTAATACTTTAAGATGAGAATTTCCTCCTTTGACATTTACAGAGCGGAATGATTTGTCATTCACACAACCTGGAGGAGAGCGGGTAAGGAAGGGGATTAGCTCCTTAGGGTAAAGTTCACAGTGTTTTTGAATTTATAGAATTCTCTGCAAAGTCAGATCCCACACATTTTCTTGCCTTCCCGTCTGTCCCTCTTGCAGACAAACATGCTGATACATCCCCATGTACAAACCCAGACATCTAATAATTAGATTTTATTACTGCAGTCTCAAGGAAGCTCCTCGTGTCTTGCTTAGAGTCCTGACTCCCCATCAAGTCTGATGTCAGGTCAGAAAGCAGAGGCTCTGGGTGGAGATCTGAGCTCCGAACAATCACCACCAGCTGCTGTACTTTCTATTCATGTTCCTTGATGGCATTCTTGTTTCTCTGCTCAGACACCCCACTTTTAAACTGTTTTTCTCTTGGTTTATGTTCATGTGAATTAAACAAAATAAACCAAAGCAAATCAGCCCTGACTAGCTTTGGGGTTGCTTCCTTTCTGCAAGACACACACCAGAGCTTTGCTTACAGTGGAGCCAAACCCAAAGGGCAATTAGACTCCAGGTTCCCTTTTAAACTAAACATTCCTGTCCAGGTCATGGGTCCTGCTCCAAACCTGACCGCGTATCCACCAAAGGGTAGGTAAGAAAAGTTCGGCGTTGTGACACTCAGTTGAGCAGCTCCTCGCAAACCACCATCCATGTTACGGAGTTCAGGGATGGCAACCTGATGAAATTCTGGTTCTGATCATCCTTCTTTTTCACCTAGTTCTGCAGACTGGGGAAGAATGTTTGTTATTCTTGAGGATAGACTTATTTTTTTATTTCCTGGCTTCGCAACAGCTAGCAAGGAGCAAAGAGGGTTGGAGAAGCTCATTGCTTCATTGCTTTGCTAATGTGTGGTTTGCAACCAGAGCTGCGGAAAGGGTTCTTGAAGGGAAACCAAACCGGCTTCAAGAATGAGCCAAACCCAAGTGTTTGGGAGGGATCCGGGGGAGAGGATGAAGAGGGGGAGAGGTAAAGAAGGGTAATAAGAGCTGTGTGTGGTACTTCCACACAGAAGAAAAAAAAAAAAAAAGTCTTGGAAAATAAATGGT
>NW_010427283.1:11826-26630 GCF_000710305.1 Buceros rhinoceros silvestris | reverse complement strand
AAAAAAAAAAAAAAAGTCTTGAGGAATAAATGGATTTGAGATTCCTCCCTTTGGAAACAGTTGAAAAAAGGGAGCAGAACCCTGCATTTAAGAATTTAGAAATGTTTAAAAAACAAATAGACCAAAAAAACCCAAACCCATGTCCTTGAGGGTTTCTCTCCCATCAGCACTCCTGTTCCAGGAGAGCACACTGGGTAAGGCTACGTGACCAATGAATGCATCCTGACCCCAAACGCACCACAAGAATAATAGAGCTTATATTGCTTTTTCCTTTGGTAAAGTTCAGAACACTTTATGGGAAAAGTTGTTTTCCACCAAAAAAAATGTTTTCCAAGTGGAACTGGTAATAAAAAAAAAGAAATAAAACAACAAAACCCCCAACTTTTAGAAATTTTCCATCTAAAAAATTAAATGGTTTTTCCTCTCAATTTTGAGAGGAGGAAAAGAAGGGGTTTTTTTAATCAAAAACATTTCACTTCTAAGAAGAAAGCCAAGGCATGGGAAGGTTGAAGTGGCTTGTCCAGACAGCCACTTGGGACTTGCACCTAGACCTCCTAAGCCACAAGCCAGCCTGCCTTCAGCTAAACTGTGATGTCAACAGAGATTTCAGGCAAAAAAAAGAGTGCGGTATTACCGGTAAAGTCGCCGGGCTATAAACCGGCCTCTTTAGAGATCTCCATGCCCACACACGTACTATTCATCACTGGCCTATAACAGAAAAGCAAGGCAGGCAGCTCCCAGAGAGACCATTTACCCTCTTATCCCCCTGTAATAACCGACCCACTAAAAGTGCGTCAAGCATTCCTTGCGCAATCTGCTCATCTGCTGTGTATAACATCACACATAGTATGTACATAAGGTCAAGCTGTACATGCACGAGCCATTCCCAAGGCTCTGAAATTGCTGCGTGTTCCACTCGGGCCACTTCTGTGAGTGAATTCCCCTGAATGACACCAAGTTTCAGCCTCTCCAAGACCTCAAGAATTTCTCCTAAGCAAACAGCACGTTAATCCTACATGGAGTTTTTGCAGAGCACACAGATCATGTCACGTATGGAGACTCTCAAGATGTCATCTGCCACTTAAGAGGTACTAAGAGAGCCAAGAATAGCAGAAACCCAGAGCAGTGCATACCCTTGGGTGCTCTACAGCTGTGCTTGAGTCTGGAAGACATGTAATTTTCACACCATTTCTCACCAACATACATTCAGTCAACTCCATTTTCCCGGCTCTGTGGTCTAAACACACAGATCTCCAATTTTCACTTTGTCTTCTCATTCAAAAGAGTTGGCAGTGCCTGTAGGTAAAATGTTTTCAGTCCATTGCATTTCTGTGCTCTGATTTACATTGGCTCCCGGAACCGGCTCCTCTGCTTAATAAGTAATTCATTAAGAAGATAGTGGTGAAAAAAAACCAAACAACTAAACCTACCTGGATAGATGGATCAACACTGGTTGATGGCTTCACTGCATAACATCTGGGAGTGAGAACGAGGTGGCATGCTGAGAACTGTAGATGAAAGAAACCACAGCACAGTGAAGCAGAAAAAGCATCACTCTGTCTCCTTCCCACCTCCTCTGTGGGCAAATAAGCCTTTGCAACTTTCAGCTTTAGCCTTACCTGTCTCATCAAGGTAACCACACGGAGTCCTCTAGCTAACAGAGGTATAGAGGCTTTGCCAAAGAGGTCATTCACATCACCCAAAAAAAAAAAAAAAAATGGGGGAGGAATCCGTTATTTGGGTGGTAAATTTGTAAATTGGCTGTAATCAGTCATTAGTCACCACATGCCCCATGACTATCACAACTGGCTCTTCTCTCAGCTGGAACTAGTCACATACCATCAACACCCTCTCCATAAACGAGACAAATCAGTTCCAGATGAGTGAAGAGATTTTCATGAATTTTACACCTAAAACCAGCATTAGGTGTAACCAATCTAAACTATCATCAGATTTGACAGTAGAGGAAACAGAAAACCACCTTGTAAGGAAATATCTTTTCCTGAATTTGAGGAAATTAGAACAGAAATGTTGAACTGCAGTAAGACCTGGACAGAAACCCAAGAGCTGGTCTCCACAGGAGCATATTGTTGCATTGGATTGAGGGTGTATTGTACAGCCGCACCACCACTGGTGTGAGTCTGCCAGTAGGTCCAATTTCCAAGGCTTTCAAACCAAACTGGGCTTAGACATTTAGGCCTGACTTTTTTTTCTTGGGACCTAAGCGAGTTAGGCATAGAGCTCTCACTGAAAGCCTCTTCTACACCTCTAGTGGACCTCTGGAAGCCTTAGCTTTCTACTGCTGCTGTGGTCTCCAGCTAGCTACCATCCAGCTCTACAGAGAGTCCTGAAATACAACCTGACAATAAAAGGGTTAACACAATACCTAAGGCATGCTTTCAACATACAAGGGGATTAAAAGTTAGGCTTCTGTGTGATTTACTGTTGGTGCAGTGCTCAGAGAGGTATCATCCTTTACCAGCCCCAATGGCCAATAACTCATTCCACTCAAATCCTCTTCTTCAGGTTCAAGAATTTCATAGATCAGATTCTTGGTGCATTTATCTGTCTTTTTTAAAGGGTGGGCCTACCTTACCACCCTTAAAACAAACTCCACATGAGGAAGAAGCCTGTCAGCAACTGACAGCAATGAGATAAACTGCAAGTTAGTCCCTGACAGTCACCACGTCTGTCAGACCTGTCTTCTCCAGACACCAGGTGAGCAGGGTCCAGAGAATCTCTGTCTCCCATGATAAACCTGGCTCACACAGAGGAAGCCCATCCCAATCCATCCTCTGGCTATCAGCCCCTCCAAGGCATGAGGGATGAAAGTCAAGTCCAAGGACCCCTATATCAGAGGAAGAACATGTTGTCAATGACACCCCGGCAACCCAAATGCTTGCTGCAGCTGGAGCCTCTGTGCAGACATGGGGCGAGGATCTGCTGTGGATCTGTTGTCTCCTGCCTTTCTTCTGCTACTTTGGGAGAAGAAGAGCTGGCTGAGAGACTACATGTCTGGCATTGTCTCTACCTAAGCAAGACACTTCACAAAAGGGCTCTTGCTTGCCATCCTAAAGATGCCCAATAAAGTCAGCGCAAGAGCATCTGTTGAGTCAACAGATGTTGGGTCAAGATTTAAAACAAATGGTCTTCACTCATGAAGATCCTGTATCCGCACATAAAACACTGTGGCATGCGTCACCTACCCAGAGAATACACGGCGTAGCCGTAAAGAACAATGTCTCATGAGAGAGGGTCCCAGTGACTGGAATAAAAAAAAATGCACTAATTTAATTTAGGATCTGACTTGCTCAGAAAAGTAAAGAAACAACAAAATCAACCTATCCACATATGTACTTTTCTCTAAACCTCGAAAAAAATACATGAAAAATCCCAGTTTGGCTTGGATTGAACTGAGTTGAGTCTGAAGACCAAAACCAGTCACTAATTAATGGTGTCTGGTTTCTGGTATTTATGCACCATAAAAATTAATAAGGGGCTTCTCTGGGAAAATAAATGGTTAGCTGGGAATCTGGTTTTGGCCTTTGTTTTCTTCTGTTAGTCATAGCCTCTCGGTGAGATTCCTCGAAACTTCGAGCTGGATATTTCCAGGAACTTTCAGCGATTTCCCAAATCCAACATTTCAAATGAGGAATTGATGTAGTCACCCTGATATCAGCAAACAGAAAGTGTGTGTTTCAAATTTAACTGTTCACGCTGATCTCCAGACCCCGTATCCTCAAGGCACATGCAGTGCAGGCACAACATTTTTAAAAGCTGCATGTATTTTTAGATGCATCTG
The DNA here is from genome assembly GCF_000710305.1 of Buceros rhinoceros silvestris. NCBI lineage: Eukaryota > Metazoa > Chordata > Aves > Bucerotiformes > Bucerotidae > Buceros > Buceros rhinoceros. The sequence goes on along the minus strand of NW_010427283.1, from coordinate 22,828 downwards.
TATATATATATATACATATATATACAATTTCCTGCATATCAAGATTTAGGCACCAAAGTCTCCGTTTCTAACAGCGGGAACCACCTGCAGTGGTCACATGGAGGTCAGCAGGTTTTTTCTCCTCTACATAAGCAGCAACAAAGCCAGGGAACATTTTGACTGAGCAGTGGAGTACCGTGCACTGATGCTTAGTTCCAGACAGTTTCCCCATCTGGCACCATGTAGAGATACCAGCGTGCGTGAGTACGGTATTAAATATTGTCCCTGAGCAGAGAATTCCTGCTTTCCAGCAGGTTTAGCTGGTGCAGAGCCGTGGAAGCCATAGGAGAAAGCTACTCAGCAAAGAGCAGCTTTAGAGGACAAGCAAATTTTGCTTGGGCCTCACCAAGGTCTTGGATATCTGCTATTACCCGCCTGCCTGGTGGAGTTCCCATGCTCCTTATCAGCTTCTCAGCCTCTCAGCCTCTCAGGAGGCAAATCCATTGCACCACTGCCATCCCCACCCATGAAAGCAACGTAAGAACAGCCTGGATGAGCTGGCAGGGGGAAGGGTGAGCACATTGCTTTCTGCTGAGCAGACCTTGGTGAGGATCAGCAGAGCTCAGTGGACATGGAGAGATGAACCCAGGAGCCCATTTTTAGGTCTTCATGAGAAAAAACAGTGCTAACACCACATCGTTGCAAGGCAACTGGGTCAAATCTCCAGCTGGAGTAAATCACAGTAGCTTTTGACATCAGCAGAGCTCTCCTAATCGACATGAGATGAGGATCAGGCCCTCTTCTTCGATATTTCTTGTGGTTTTTCTTTTCCTCTTTGCAGTTCTCCTGGAATCAGTGACTTGAGCTTTTCCTCTTACAAATTCACTTCTTGCGACAGCACGGCACTGGAGGAGTTCTGTTTGGGCATTTCTAGGCAGCAAGGTCTTCTTTGAGGCCTGTGGAGAGCTGCAGGTGTTTGGCTTTGGATGAAAGGAGGAACTAACAATGCTGGTTTATTCCTGACATTAGTCCTGATATTTTGCTGGAGTATTTCAATGATGTCAGATCCAAACCTTAGGAAAAAAATATATATGTAGTACACAGGGTTGGGACCAGTGGATGGATTAAAAGAACATGATTATTTTGATTACCTTGATTTAGAGCACCAGCGGTGCTGAATCATGTGCAGCCAAAGAAATATCACAGAGACAAAATTTACTTCTCTATAGGCAGAAAAGCAGAAGAGGAGGAAGGCAGGGGGGAGGGAGGAAGAAAAATTACTCTGAATCAAAAGACGAAAATATACAGCAGTTCAAGATTTTCTTCTTATAACGATTCTCTTTCTTAAGAAGGCAACCGCAAAACACAGAGATGTTTAATCCATTAAAAGTGTATTTTTCTGGACAGAATAATCTGAGTTTAGTCAACCCACCAGCCTCCTTCTCACTGGGTGGGCTCCGGCTGGGTAGGGGATAAGCTTTCACTTGATTCCCTCAGAACAGGTCAATGTGCCGCAGGCTTTATGGATGGTATCTAATAACCTTTGCTGGCAGATTGTCAACAGGAGCACTATGGGAAAAAGGATTTTCATCCGAGAGTGGCACAGAGCTGAAAGTCATCTGGCACCAGAGTGGCAAAGGGGAGGACGTCTTTTGGTGGAGCACGTGCCTCAGGGAAGAATGAAATTCTGTTCTCTTTTGAAGGTTTCTTTCACCAGTCATTCAGTTCTTCCCATTTTCCTCCAAGGCTGGGAAGAAAGAAAGATGTCCCACTTTTTGCAGCATGTGGATGATGGGGAGGGATTTTGAAAGTCTGGTTCGAGCCAGAGCAATGTAAAGCATCTCTGGAGAAAGATACTTTCCACAAGCAAAGGCAAAGGCAATGAATGGATGCAGATCTCTGCTGTCCCTCGCTCCTCTCCTTTCAAACAGGGAGCACAACACCAGGACCAGTATGTTGCTGTGTTTACATGCAAACGCTGAGGGCCTGTTTGAAAGATACAGCTCATAGAAGAAGAAGTACCCGAAAAATAAATGTTTTCCTGCTCATATTATTTATACTCTGCTTTCATTTGCACATAGGCTCACAAAAATGTGCAGGCCAGGTCTTGATGTCCCAGAGCTTCTCTGTGCTCCTCTTTCTGCCGAATTTTGCACGCTCTGAGCAGAGCTGTGTCCCTAGAAGTTACTTCTACATCAGAAAGCTGAGCTATGGTAGCATCACTGAGAAAGCATAGGCAAAACTAGCTGTGATAAAATGACAAGTCAAAGTATCTTCTTTCCTCAACTTCTGTTTGCTTGCTTGTTTAATGAAAAAATGGGCAGAGTCAGAGACAAAAAATACAGACACTCTCTTTTTAATTCATCCAGGTAAAGAAATGTTGGGACTAGGTCTTTACAAAAGCAAAGAGGTTTTGCCCCTCTCTCCTCCACAAAAATAATAATAAAAAACCCACAGGAAATACACTTTCTATCGCTTCAGTTAAAACTTCAGTTAAAGGTGATATCTCCATTAAAAATTACTTTGTTCTCATTGGAAAGATTATGTGTGGTCAAATGAGCAGCAAAAGCAACCCTTATATCCAACATGCCCTGAATACAGCAGATGGGTGAGGAAATGAGGACCAGTACAGAAATGCAGAATTTATAGGTCCCAAGAGGTCTCCGCATGGAATCCAGTGCTGACACACCCACGTCTCTGGAGCGAGCAGACACCCAGCAAAGCCCCTACGCTGCTTCAAGGATGATGTGTTGGAAAAGTAGAAAGGATCAGCTGATAGAGGCTGAAGGCTGGGATTCCCTGGGAGGGAACTCAAGGAAAATCTCTTGCCTAAAGCTCACCCTGGTCCCAGGTATTTGGCTGGGCTTCTTCCTCAAAGTCACCCTAACCCTCATTTCTATCTGTCTTTGGGCATGGAAGGGACCAAGCTTGTCCCACTCTGGAACAAACACATGAAAACAGCCAGCTCCTCCTGTTTTCAGGGGTTGGAGGTTCAGCATTGCCCCTCACCTGAGCTGCAATAATGCTCTGAATGACAGACACCTTGCTGCGCTTAGCAAGCCATTACTGATGGGTAATACATGCAGGCTTAGGACCACCATGTATAGGCGCAAATCTTGTGAGGTGATTCCAAAACCACACCTGAACACGGGGCTTTTTGAAGATGGAGCATACGTTGCAGTGTCCGTCAGTACCATGGGAAAGAGGTCTTCTCCACTAAGGATTTTCCCAGAAAGGTTGAGACTGCCCCCACAACCCCGTGCATAACCGAGGCACTAAACCACACAAAAACTGAGCCCCAGAGGACGTGGAGTTAACTGCTCATTTCCCAGAACCCTCAGGCAGTTTATCAGAGGCTAATAAAAAGAATAACGGATCATGGGGGAAAATCATAATTAGGCTTACAAATCACACCCTAGGCTTCTGGTTTCATTTCAAACATCAGTCCCACCAAAGAAGGAGTATTTTGTGTTTCCATGATTTCCTGAGCAAAATTGGGAGGAAATCATAAAATGTAAAAAAAACACCCACAAATGAAAAGTCCTTATCTTGACACGAAAATATTATTCAGAATCTCTGTGGATTGTTTTGCTAATTTCCAAAATGGATGATCAAATACTGAGTGATCCTTCTATGACTGCCAATATTTTTAATAGGCATCTTAGTCAATGTTAGTACAGCTGTCCTTTCAAATCAACTCTTCTCATGACTCACACTTGGATTCAGAGATTTCCCGAGGTTTTATCTGCTCTCCTAATGCTCTTGGTGGACCCGTCCTGGAATCCCATCACATGAGAGAGCAGGAGGTGCCTCCCCATCCAAAACACACAACCCACTTGTTGGTGTGAAAAGGAGACACACAATTAAAGGAGACAGGAAAGGAAGGGAAGGGGAAAAAACCTGGGGGGAAAAGGGAAAAAAAAAGACCGACAGGGTCATTTCAAGCTCCAGCAGATCAGCGTTTATGTATAAAGCTCTCGGAACGCCGTACTTCTTCAGCCACCCTCCAGTCTTACTCATGGCGACTTCACATCACCTGTTTTCCCTTTGAGCCAACATTTCCAAGGACTTTGGCTTCCTGTCATACAGTTGGAAAACTGGAAGGCAAGAAAGTCTTGACATTCTGAAGAAAACACTGCTCCTTGCAAAGCCCCAGGGAAATGTCAACAGCCAACGGAAACGGAGAGGAAGCCATGAGACACCATCCCTACTGTAGAAAACAACCAATGAATTAATATTAATTTGAGGAATCTTATTTCTCCCTGAATAACTTTCTCCCATGTCAGTTTGACTGAAGATTTAAGGAGATTTAATAGTTCAGGAGGAGAGAAAATATTCCCTTCTAAAAGTTCATTCTTCAGGTGGAAAAGTGCTTTGTGGCCACAGTGTAAGATGAGAAAGGTTTTGTGTAGATAACTGTAGTTACTGCCCAGATTGCTCTTGGTCCTCCGGAAAAAAAAAAAAATATGGAGAAGTCTCTGGGCTAAATACTTTAATTTTGAAGCTTCCAGTAGCTTGAAATATCTCCAAACCTATTAAACCCTGAAACCAAAATAAACATTTTGTCCTCTCTTCATGGAAGCATAAAGAATGTCTTAAGTCAACCCATCCACTTGCCTGCCAATACCAAATTGCCCTCAAGAACATATTCTCCAGGGCTTTGTCAAATCAGCTTTAGCATCCATCAGGCAACAGGGGGTTCTACACCGTTCCTGGAAAGTCTATTCCAGAGTCTGTTCCTGTATCCTGTTTAAAAAGTATCACGAAGGGCCTGGTACCTGCAAGAACCATAACTGGAGAGGAATTGAATTTTCCATTTTGTGGTAAATCCCGTGTTTTCAAATAGCTTTCCAGACTGGATCCAAAGGAAAGCAAAAGATTTTCAAAATTTCCTGCTAAACACAATTCTGAGAGAAAAGGACACTGGCCGTTGATAAAAATTTCCATGTCAATGAAGAGAAACGTTTGGACTGAGTTTGAGGTTTCTTGCTCCCATACAATCGATACGGCACAGCACCTAAAATAAAAAGTAGAAATTGAAACAGCACCTAAAATTAAAAGTAGAAATTCTGAAACCGAAAACTGAACCTTTTTCTGTGTTTTTGTTTTGTTTTAATGAGAGTTCATCATAATTAACATTTGCAAACCATTTCAGTTTAATCAAACTGGCTTTTTCCAACAGGAAAACATTCCTTCAGAAAGTTTCCCACTGGCTTTCAGACAGGGCTTTGCAATATCAAGGTCAGAAAAAGTGTTTCGTGTTTCTGCTCTCCAAGAATTTAAACTGCCTAACTATTCCTTTCCCAGAAGATGCATTTCACAGAAAATTATTACAGTGCAATTGAAGGATTCTTTATAAATTGAAAAAAATTAAATATTTTAATCAGTGCACTCCAGGGCAATACTGGACCTGTGGCTAAATTCAATACTTAGAGCCAATTCTTTTTGTTTTCTCACAATTTTAATTCTTACACCTTTCTTTTCTAAATACGTTTATCTAGTTCAGAACCTAAATATTCTTTAAATTAAAGGAAGTGTCAATACACAACCTGAGCCACTGCAGGACTTAAAATTAAGTCTGGATGTAATGTTGTCAAACATTAGAGAAAGGGGGGAAAAGAAGAAAAAAACAACAAAGCGGAAGAAATCAAAACAACAAACAAACAAACAAAAACCCACAATGAAAACCCCATAAAAAGTCAGAAGGGATTTTTCTCATTCAACATCCCAGTGAATTCACCCCTCTGCTCTCAAGACTTGGGTGAGCATCTACCTGACATAAACACGTGTCCCCTCTGCCAAATCTCGATTCGTGTGACCTCCCACTCGCTCCCACCTTACTGCAACGCTCCTCACCACCAAAGCCCCTCAGCAGCGGTGAATCGTTGTTGGCAGAGGGAGGCTGCTTGTGCTGTCAGCCCTTTCGTATCGATTAAGAAGGGCTCCGCAAGGCAGGACTGGGTGGCTCCAGCTCTGCAAAGTGCCAACAAAAATAAAGCTGGTGTTAGTGGACCTCAGTTTCTTTGCTGGGGCTGCGGAAAAGGCAGTGTTGTGGGCTGGGAGACTGCTCACCAAGACGCTGATCTTCACCAGTTACTGGACAGCAATAATCCTCACTGGATAAACAGGTGGGATACTCACAAGGGCAGCTAACAGAGGGAATTAAAAATGAGTAAAAGAAGAAAAAGTAGATTAAAAAAAAAAAAAGGAAGGTGTTAAGACTTTCCAGCATTTGGAGAGAACTGAGGTTTTATCCTCAGTCGGGAGAAAAACAGATTTACTAAACACAGTGACCTCACTTGTTTGCATAGCATTCGGTAACGTGTGTTTTATTACCTATGATACCTCCGTGGAAGCTTGCACAGCCTTTCCAGCAGCCCTGTGAAGGACGCCGAGCGTATGGAAAAGAAATAAACCAGCTTGAGGAAGGAATGGCACAGCTGGGGGAAACAGAAAAATACAGGCTGGAAACACACTGGTTGGGCATAAATAAACCAGAGTAAGTGAACACCCTGGGAGCAAACGTTCCTCTCCTCTGCCCAGTGTCAGCTCCCCAGTGAGAGTCATTTGAACTGGTGATGGGGAGGAGCAGATGGTGGTGAGAAGAGACCTCTCACTTGTCTCTTACAGCACATGCACCATGGATTTACCATAGAATCATGGACTGGTTTGGGTTGAAGGGACCTTTAAAGCTCACCCAGTCCAACCCCCTGCAGGGAGCAGGGACATCTGCACCCAGAGCAGGGGGCTCAGAGCCCCAAGGGCCAACTGACCTGGGATGGAGCCAGGGATGGGGCTTCTCCCTCCTCTCCGGGCAACCTGAGCAACTTGGGCCAGGGGCTCAGCATCCTCATAAATTTTTTCCCCCTCTCTCTAGTCTGAATCTCCCTCTTATTTTAAACCATCACCTCTTGTCCTGTCACAACAGCCCCTGCTGAAGACACAGGCTTTTCAGGCCCCTTTAAGTTCTGAAAGGCTGCAATAAGGTCTCCCCAGAGACTTCTTGTCTCCAGACTTGATGGGCATTGGCTCATGTGAAATATGATGGTTATTTCTGGTGAAGAAAGTAAAATTTGGACCGTTGGCTGTGGCTACAAGCTGTGTCCATAATGTGTGAAACAGGAAAACTGGTGGTCTGCAGACCGACACAAAGCCCAGGGAAGCCCCAACAACCATTTCCTAGAGCCCAGCTCCACCTTATAGGTCTCCTTTTCCATCCCTTTGCACTGAGAGCATCTGTGGGCTGGAAGGAAGCGAATGAGTCTGTGAACTGATTCCCAAAGTTCAACAGCACTAAAAAATAAAGAGAAAGAAAAGTAAATCCCTCCAGAATAAAAATGATAATAACAAAATAAAACAGGGAGGGGAACAGACTATTATGAGGTTAAGTCAAGATATCTCAGGGTCAGTCCAGTTTAAAAAAATAAAACAAACCATCAAATGACTTGTCTCATTCCATGCGTTACAAGAGCAGAGGCTCTGCTGCTCCTGGAGCAGAGATCACACAGGAATCGGTTCAGACAAGACATCACCTATGCTGTTATTTCAGATTGAGCCCAGAGTAAAACGAGGAGCTGCAGACGAGTAGTATGTGGGCTGTTGGACCCTGTGTGCCAGACAAAGGACATTTGGTCAGGGCGAGGTCTCCTCTGTCTGAGAAAAGGCCACTGAATTATGCAAGTCCTGCGCAGACCAGACCCACGCAACTGTCTGTGCATCGCTTCTCCATCAGCTGATGAAGCAGCCACTGCTTTACCCAGACAGGAATGGAGGTTCGCCTGGGTGGAACAGGGGTAAGAGAAGAGTGGCTCTTTGAATAGTCTGCAGTACCTGACCTTGTCTCAGCTGCACTTGCTTCTCTCCTGGTCCTGAGCTGGTGCAATGCATTTTCTGAACTTTGGTCTGTGCCAGGACATGCTTTTTCTTTGCCCTCCCCTTTCCAGTTTAACATGAGAAGCATCCTCCTGCTCTGAACCTTAGTCTGGTTTCACCCTTGGTTTCTCCAGCTCCTGACCACAAATGGTCTTTAACATAGCACCACAATTGTGGCTCCAAATCGTAGTCCAAGCTGCTGAGCTGCTTGCCCTTATCCATCCAATGAGCCCCTAACAGCAAATACAAGCAATGAAACCATGCTCTCACCTGCTGTGGGTGAACTGAGTCTTTTCTGGGCCCCAGATAGTCATGTTACAGCAGATGTGACTCTCACAGGATGAGCCCTGTTCAGAGGCGGTAGATAGTAGCATAGATACAGCACTACGTTCACCTGTATAAATAGTTTTCAGCTCACAGCCCGTTACCATCTGCCCTCCCCAGCACATTGCTGGAGCAGATGGGTACAAGCTGACTTCTTCTGAGGAGACCTGGCAAAACTCATGTAATATATCTCTGCTGCTGATAAAGCATATTAATATTAAGTCTCATTAAGGTCCCTCAACACCAGGGTGAGAGTCACAAAGCAGTAGCTCACGAGGCCAACAGAGAACAGCATCTGATTTTATTCATGCAACAGGGACCTATGTGACCATCAGACTTGAACATGAGCACTGTGGTATAGGTGAGGTGGAGGGCAAAGAAAAAGGAGAGGCACAGCAGGGCACTTTAAGTGGCTCCTATAAGCTGTGAAGTGGGAGAAGATGCCTCGGTGTCTTCTGTGGTTAAGAGTCTCTTACAGGTGGGAGAAGGGTGTCAGCAAATCATTTCCACACACTCCGGCTCTGAGCTGAAATACCAGAAGCGGTCAGCAATGCTGCAGCCATCACCTGAGCAGCGACCGAGGGATGAGGGTAGAAGCTCCATGAGACTAGCTGGAACCCAGCAAGGCTGGATGGGCAGTCCCCAGCTGCAAAGCGACCGCAGGCAGGAGCGAGGAGGAACATAGCAGTCATGCATGAGATAAACAGCAAGAGCTGTGTTGCATTAGCTGTTCCTCCCAGCCAGCGTCAGCGCGTCAAGGAACGGTTGCAATGGCCAGATTTACATCTCCGCAGGAGTTCATCCTTTGAAAATGAAACCACACGTGATTCCCCAGTCTTTGATATTTTTCTGGAGGAAATCTCTCAGTAAGACAAGACATGAAGTTCCTGGGCTGGGCGGGGGGGGAGGGGGGAATAAACAACCAAACAAAAATTCTTCTTTTTGGTTAGCCACAGGGGTTGTGCAATCGTCCCAGGGTGGTGTCGGCCAGCCCGCTCCAAGTAGCTCACTCCCAGCTCCACCTGGTGGCAAAAAGGACATTTGGGCTGTTGCTGTGGGCATCGGACATGGGCTCCAAGGGGACAGGGATTCCAGTCTCTGCTGCTGCCATTTCGCATGAGGGCCCCGTGTTCTGCGTTTGCTTCCTCCTGAGAGGTGGGAAGAGCCCTTCACTGCACAGGTAAACCCTGTGTCCTGCACATGCGCATGGTGGGTGTGGAGGGGGAATCTCTGCTGGGAGGAGGACACTTAACAAGAGAGCAAAGAGAGCTTTGGGCTGGCAACCAGGCCTAGCTGACAAATGTTTGCAGTATTTGCCTTGGCACTGAATCATTCCTGACCATCAAAGATCATGGAAGAACGTCAAGAGTCTTCTCTGAATGTTTTTACAGCAGTGATACCTTCTAGCTTGGCATTTGAGAGGCCCAAGGCTGAACTGCCTTGCCCAGACATAGGCATTTCATGTCCTTCAAGGTGACCTGAAGCGTCTCATCTGCTCTGTTTTCCTTCTGTCATGAAGGAGTGGGATTAGCGCTGCTAACTCGTGCTGGTGAAGATACCTTCAACTCCATCAGTGTATTCAGCATGACCTTGATGATGAGGAGTAGTAAAGAGGTGAGATAGAGATGTAGACACCCCCAGACAGCATTGTGTAGTCCAGGACCCTTCACGGCCTTGACCCTTTGAATGAGTCAGATGATGAACTTTGATAGCTCCAGGATTTAGTCACCTCCTGGTCCAAAACACAGCTCAGGCCAGGCCTTTCCACGAATTTTTCTAGCTGCAACAAGCAGAACAGCAAACTAGTTTTCTGGTTTGGTTTTTGCTATTACATTCTGAGAAAAGGATAGAAAGAGAACAAACAAACAAACAAAAAAAAAGTAAAGAAAGAAACCAAGGAGAAACAAAGAAGAAAGCAAAGAAAATCCCAGTAGTTCCAGTCGCTTCCCTAAAAGCAGGAATTAAATTACAGCTCTTTCTCAAATGCTAGAAATCTGATAATTTAAAATGTATAAATGTGTGTATTTCCTGAGAAAACAGAGAGAAAAGAGAATCATGAAAAAGTCTCAATTTTTTTCCTAAATATTAAATATCTAATTTCTAAACAACGAAAATTATTAAGAATAAAAAGTCCTGGGACTGGCTCATGACTAATTAAGATGCTACTGTTCCAAGCATGTAATAGTTTGACTCCTAACATAAAGCTGATTTCAAATACTGTTACTTACGGTTGCTGGAAATACTCTGGGGAAGGCTGTGTGTATCTTTTGGGGATTTTCCCTCTAGTTTACAAGAAACAGGTCTGGCTTATACATGCCAGGGCTGAGGTCGCTGGTATGAGAAACGTCAGGGTGTGGGAAGTGAAGCCCTTGTAGGAAGTTATAGGAGCTATAGAGGGATAATGCTGGGTTCAGAAACACTGAAGAGAGACAATACGGCATAAGGAAGGGGAGCAAAAATAAGGGGAGGCAAAGTCGTGCTGCCAATGCTTCAAAAAAAGCTGCATCCCACTGGAATCCTACTTATTCCGTAAACTACCCAAGTATACATGAAGCTAAAGACGTACGGAGACCAGCAAAGCAGATGTCCCAGTCCAACCTCCACCCGTCGGGATGTACAGGGCAGTTCACCACGGTTCGTGTCCTCCACCCACTCGGGCACATCCCTTTGGGAAGGGAGAGGTGCCGATGCGAGGCGTCCAGGATGCAACACGAAATCTGCATTTGGCTCTCCGTGGGGCAGAAAACAGCTTAAAGAGGGCATTTTCAACGTCCCCTCCCCCCCCCCCAAAAAAAAAAAAAAGAACAAAAGCCAAGGCGCCTCCCCC
>NW_010427283.1:11448-11776 GCF_000710305.1 Buceros rhinoceros silvestris | reverse complement strand
CACGCCCCCCCCCCCCCCCCAAAAAAAAAAAAGAAGTACAAGAGCCATGCTGACTCGCCTCACTCCACAATCAGCCAATAAGCTTGGAAACAACAAGGTGAATTTTATGCTTTTCTCAAGGGCAGAATTTTTTCCTCAGAGTGGGTTCACTGTATATCACCGCATCTGTTTCCGTCCATTAGTGATTCCTATAACAAATGTATCGGACACTTTTAAACCATGAGCTGAGAGCCCCATGAAAAACAAGAATGTTCCAAAATGCTTATTTGGAAAGAAAATAACGAGGGGGGGGGGTGGGGCCGGGGGGGGGAGATGATGACCTTTAAGC